>NC_069508.1:182316651-182456651 GCF_027579735.1 Bombina bombina | reverse complement strand
GCAGAGGAGGCAAAGCAAGCGGAGAAGAACCGGGATCCCCCTCCCCATCCTTAGCTCAGAAAACGGGGAGCTGCCCAGGGAACGTGAAATTCTCAGGCGTGACGTCACTCGATCCAGAGCTCCCGGTCTATTGTACTCCTCTCGGTCCGGTAACAAAAGCAAGGCACCGCTCTCCGCCACGCCCACTTGCATCCTATAGGCTGAAGAGCAACCCAGGCTACACCTACCGATCCGCCCTAAACACTGATTGGTGGGTTTATTCTAAGGGTATATAAGAACTGAGGCAGATGTGACAGATGCTACTGAGGAGTGAGGAATCGGATTGTAGGTGCTGTGAGGACATAGGACAGTGACATGCTGCTGATGCTACCGAGGGCAGGAGGTGCTAAAGGACATGTGACACAGAGATGATACTGAGGGCAGGAGGTGCTAAAGGACATGTAACACAGAGATGCTGCTTAGGGCAGTAGGTGCTACAGGACATGTGACGCAAAGATGCTACTGAGGGCAGTGGGTGCTACAGGACATGTGACACAGAGATGCTGCTGAGGGCAGTAGGTGCTACAGGACATGTGACACAGAGATGATACTGAGGGCAGGAGGTGCTAAAGGACATGTGACACAGAGATGCTGCTGAGGGCAGGAGGTGCTACAGGACATGTGACACAGAGATGCTACTGAGGGCAGTAGGTGCTACAGGACATGTGACGCAAAGATGCTACTGAGGGCAGTGGGTGCTACAGGACATGTGACACAGAGATGCTGAGGGCAGTAGGTGCTACAGGACATGTGACACAGAGATGATACTGAGGGCAGGAGGTGCTAAAGGACATGTGACACAGAGATGCTGCTGAGGGCAGGAGGTGCTACAGGACATGTGACACAGAGATGCTGCTGAGGGCAGGAGGTGCTACAGGATATGTAACACAGAGATGCTGCTGAGGGCAGGAGGTACTACAGGACATGTGACACAGAGATGCTGAGGGCAGTAGGTGCTACAGGACATGTGACACAGCGATGCTACTGAGGGAAGGAGGTGCTACAGGACATGTGACACAGAGATGCTACTGAGGGAAGGAGGTGCTACAGGACATGTAACACAGAGATGCTGCTTAGGGCAGTAGGTGCTACAGGACATGTGACGCAAAGATGCTGCTGAGGGCAGGAGGTGCTACAGGACATGTGACACAGAGATGCTGCTGAGGGAAGGAGGTGCTAAAGGACATGTAACACAGAGATGCTGCTTAGGGCAGTAGGTGCTACTGGACATGTGACGCAAAGATGCTACTGAGGGCAGTGGGTGCTACAGGACATGTGACACAGAGATGCTGAGGGCAGTAGGTGCTACAGGACATGTGACACAGAGATGCTGCTGAGGGCAGGAGGTGCTACAGGACATGTGGCACAGAGATGCTGCTGAGGGCAGGAGGTGCTACAGGACATGTGTCACAGAGATGCTGCGGAGGGCAGGAGGTGCTACAGGACATGTGACACAGAGATGCTGCTGAGGGCAGTAGGTGCTACAGGACATGTGACACAGAGATGCTGCGGAGGGCAGGAGGTGCTACAGGACATGTGACACAGAGATGCTACTGAGGGCAGTAGGTGCTACAGGACATGTGACACAGAGATGCTGCTGAGGGCAGAAGGTGCTACAGGACATGTGACACAGAGATGCTGCTGAGGGGAGAAGATACTACAGGACATGTGGCACAGAGATGCTACTGAGGGCAGGAGGTGCTACAGGACATGTGGCACAGAGATGCTGCTGAGGGCAGGAGGTGCTACAGGACATGTGGCACAGAGATGCTGCGGAGGGCAGGAGGTGCTACAGGACATGTGGCACAGAGATGCTGCGGAGGGCAGGAGGTGCTACAGGACATGTGACACAGAGATGCTGAGGGCAGAAGGTGCTACAGGACATGTGACACAGAGATGCTGAGGGCAGAAGGTGCTACAGGACATGTGGCACAGAGATGCTGAGGGCAGAAGGTGCTACAGGACATGTGACACAGAGATGCTGCTGAGGGCAGGAGGTGCTACAGGACATGTGGCACAGAGATGCTACTGAGGACAGGAGGTGCTACAGGACATGTGGCACAGAGATGCTGAGGGCAGAAGGTGCTACAGGACATGTGGCACAGAGATGCTGAGGGCAGTAGGTGCTACAGGACATGTGACAAAGAGATGCTACTGAGGGCAGTAGGTGCAACAGGACATGTGACACAGAGATGCTACTGAGGGCAGTAGGTACTACAGGACATGTGACACAGAGATGCTGAGGGCAGTAGGTGCTACAGGACATGTGACACAGAGATGCTGCTGAGGGCAGAAGGTACTACAGGACATGTGACACAGAGATGCTGAGGGCAGTAGGTGCTACAGGACATGTGACACAGAGATGCTGCTGAGGGCAGTAGGTGCTACAGGACATGTGACACGGATGCTGCTGAGGGCAGAAGGTGCTACAGGACATGTGGCACAGAGATGCTGAGGGCAGTAGGTGCTACAGGACATGTGACACAGAGATGCTGCTGAGGGGAGAAGATACTACAGGACATGTGACAAAGAGATGCTGCTGAGGGCAGTAGGTGCTACAGGACATGTGACACAGAGATGCTGCTGAGGGCAGAAGGTGCTACAGGACATGTGACACAGAGATGCTGCTGAGGGCAGTAGGTACTACAGGACATGTGACACAGAGATGCTGCTGAGGGCAGGAGGTGCTACAGGACATGTGACACAGAGATGCTGAGGGCAGTAGGTGCTACAGGACATGTGACACAGAGATGCTGAGGGCAGTAGGTGCTACAGGACATGTGACACAGAGATGCTGAGGGCAGTAGGTGCTACAGGACATGTGACACAGAGATGCTGCTGAGAGCAGGAGGTGCTACAGGACATGTGACACAGAGATGCTGAGGGCAGTAGGTGCTACAGGACATGTGACACAGAGATGCTGAGGGCAGTAGGTGCTACAGGACATGTGACACAGAGATGCTGCTGAGGGCAGTAGGTACTACAGGACATGTGACACAGAGATGCTGCTGAGGGCAGAAGGTACTACAGGACATGTGACACAGAGATGCTGAGGGCAGTAGGTGCTACAGGACATGTGACACAGAGATGCTGCGGAGGGCAGGAGGTGCTACAGGACATGTGACACAGAGATGCTGAGGGCAGTAGGTGCTACAGGACATGTGGCACAGAGATGCTGAGGGCAGTAGGTGCTACAGGACATGTGGCACTGAGATGCTGAGGGCAGTAGGTGCTACAGGACATGTGGCACAGAGATGCTGAGGGCAGTAGGTGCTACAGGACATGTGGCACAGAGATGTTGCTGAGGGCAGTAGGTGCTACAGGACATGTGGCACAGAGATGCTGCGGAGGGCAGGAGGTGCTACAGGACATGTGACACAGAGATGCTACTGAGGGCAGTGGGTGCTACAGGATATGTGACACAGGGATGCTACTGAGGGCAGTGGGTGCTACAGGATATGTGACACAGGGATGCTACTGAGGGCAGTAGGTGCTACAGGACATGTGACACAGAGATGCTACTGAGGGCAGGAGGTGCTACAGGACATGTGACACAGAGATGCTACTGAGGGCAGTGGGTGCTACAGGATATGTGACACAGAGATGCTACTGAAGGCAGGAGGTGCTACAGGACATGTGACACAGAGATGCTACTGAGGGCAGGAGGTGCTACAGGACATGTGACACAGAGATGCTGCTGAGGGCAGTAGGTGCTACAGGACATGTGACACAGAGATGCTACTGAAGGCAGGAGGTGCTACAGGACATGTGACACAGAGATGCTACTGAGGGCAGGAGGTGCTACAGGACATGTGACACAGAGATGCTGCTGAGGGCAGTAGGTGCTACAGGACATGTGACACAGAGATGCTACTGAGGGCAGGAGGTGCTACAGGACATGTGACACAGAGATGCTGCTGAGGGCAGAAGGTGCTACAGGACATGTGTCACAGAGATGCTGAGGGCAGTAGATGCTACAGGACATGTGACACAGAGATGCTGCTGAGGGGAGAAGATACTACAGGACATGTGACACAGAGATGCTGCTGAGGGCAGAAGGTGCTACAGGACATGTGACACAGAGATGCTGCTGAGGGGAGAAGATACTACAGGACATGTGACACAGAGATGCTGCTGAGGGCAGTAGTTACTACAGGACATGTGACACAGATGCTGCTGAGGGCAGGAGGTGCTACAGGACATGTGACACAGAGATGCTGCTGAGGGCAGGAGGTGCTACAGGACATGTGACACAGAGATGCTGCTGAGGACAGTAGGTGCTACAGGACATGTGACACAGAGATGCTGCTGAGGGCAGTAAATGCTACAGGACATGTGACACAGAGATGCTGCTGAGGGCAGTAGGTACTACAGGACATGTGAAACAGAGATGCTACTGAGGGCAGTAGGTACTACAGGACATGTGACACAGAGATGCTGCTGAGGGGAGAAGATACTACAGGACATGTGGCACAGAGATGCTGCTGGGGGCAGGAGGTGCTACAGGACATGTGACACAGAGATGCTGCTGAGGGCAGTAGGTACTACAGGACATGTGACACAGAGATGCTGCTGAGGGCAGTAGGTACTACAGGACATGTGACACAGATGCTGCTGAGGGCAGTAGGTACTACAGCACATGTGACACAGATGCTGCTGAGGGCAGGAGGTGCTACAGGACATGTGACACAGAGATGATACTGAGGGCAGGAGGTGCTAAAGGACATGTAACACAGAGATGCTGCTTAGGGCAGTAGGTGCTACAGGACATGTGACGCAAAGATGCTACTGAGGGCAGTGGGTGCTACAGGACATGTGACACAGAGATGCTGCTGAGGGCAGTAGGTGCTACAGGACATGTGACACAGAGATGATACTGAGGGCAGGAGGTGCTAAAGGACATGTGACACAGAGATGCTACTGAGGGCAGGAGGTGCTAAAGGACATGTGACACAGAGATGCTACTGAGGGCAGGAGGTGCTAAAGGACATGTGACACAGAGATGCTACTGAGGGCAGTAGGTGCTACAGGACATGTGACACAGAGATGCTACTGAGGGCAGGAGGTGCTAAAGGACATGTGACACAGAGATGCTACTGAGGGCAGTAGGTGCTACAGGACATGTGACACAGAGATGCTACTGAGGGCAGGAGGTGCTACAGGACATGTGACACAGAGATGCTACTGAGGGAAGGAGGTGCTAAAGGACATGTAACACAGAGATGCTGCTTAGGGCAGTAGGTGCTACAGGACATGTGACGCAAAGATGCTACTGAGGGCAGTGGGTGCTACAGGACATGTGACACAGAGATGCTGCTGAGGGCAGGAGGTGCTACAGGACATGTGACACAGAGATGCTGCTGAGGGCAGGAGGTGCTACAGGACATGTAACACAGAGATGCTGCTGAGGGCAGGAGGTACTACAGGACATGTGACACAGAGATGCTGAGGGCAGTAGGTGCTACAGGACATGTGACACAGCGATGCTACTGAGGGAAGGAGGTGCTACAGGACATGTGACACAGAGATGCTACTGAGGGAAGGAGGTGCTACAGGACATTTAACACAGAGATGCTGCTTAGGGCAGTAGGTGCTACAGGACATGTGACGCAAAGATGCTGCTGAGGGCAGGAGGTGCTACAGGACATGTGACACAGAGATGCTGCTGAGGGAAGGAGGTGCTAAAGGACATGTAACACAGAGATGCTGCTTAGGGCAGTAGGTGCTACTGGACATGTGACGCAAAGATGCTACTGAGGGCAGTGGGTGCTACAGGACATGTGACACAGAGATGCTGAGGGCAGTAGGTGCTACAGGACATGTGACACAGAGATGCTGCTGAGGGCAGGAGGTGCTACAGGACATGTGGCACAGAGATGCTGCTGAGGGCAGGAGGTGCTACAGGACATGTGGCACAGAGATGCTGCTGAGGGCAGGAGGTGCTACAGGACATGTGGCACAGAGATGCTGCGGAGGGCAGGAGGTGCTACAGGACATGTGGCACAGAGATGCTGCGGAGGGCAGGAGGTGCTACAGGACATGTGACACAGAGATGCTGAGGGCAGAAGGTGCTACAGGACATGTGACACAGAGATGCTGAGGGCAGAAGGTGCTACAGGACATGTGGCACAGAGATGCTGAGGGCAGAAGGTGCTACAGGACATGTGACACAGAGATGCTGCTGAGGGCAGGAGGTGCTACAGGACATGTGGCACAGAGATGCTACTGAGGACAGGAGGTGCTACAGGACATGTGGCACAGAGATGCTGAGGGCAGAAGGTGCTACAGGACATGTGGCACAGAGATGCTGAGGGCAGTAGGTGCTACAGGACATGTGACACAGAGATGCTACTGAGGGCAGTAGGTGCAACAGGACATGTGACACAGAGATGCTACTGAGGGCAGTAGGTACTACAGGACATGTGACACAGAGATGCTGAGGGCAGTAGGTGCTACAGGACATGTGACACAGAGATGCTGCTGAGGGCAGAAGGTACTACAGGACATGTGACACAGAGATGCTGAGGGCAGTAGGTGCTACAGGACATGTGACACAGAGATGCTGCTGAGGGCAGTAGGTGCTACAGGACATGTGACACGGATGCTGCTGAGGGCAGAAGGTGCTACAGGACATGTGGCACAGAGATGCTGAGGGCAGTAGGTGCTACAGGACATGTGACACAGAGATGCTGCTGAGGGGAGAAGATACTACAGGACATGTGACAAAGAGATGCTGCTGAGGGCAGTAGGTGCTACAGGACATGTGACACAGAGATGCTGCTGAGGGCAGTAGGTACTACAGGACATGTGACACAGAGATGCCGCTGAGGGCAGGAGGTGCTACAGGACATGTGACACAGAGATGCTGAGGGCAGTAGGTGCTACAGGACATGTGACACAGAGATGCTGAGGGCAGTAGGTGCTACAGGACATGTGACACAGAGATGCTGAGGGCAGTAGGTGCTACAGGACATGTGACACAGAGATGCTGCTGAGAGCAGGAGGTGCTACAGGACATGTGACACAGAGATGCTGAGGGCAGTAGGTGCTACAGGACATGTGACACAGAGATGCTGAGGGCAGTAGGTGCTACAGGACATGTGACACAGAGATGCTGCTGAGGGCAGTAGGTACTACAGGACATGTGACACAGAGATGCTGCTGAGGGCAGGAGGTGCTACAGGACATGTGACACAGAGATGCTGAGGGCAGTAGGTGCTACAGGACATGTGACACAGAGATGCTGAGGGCAGTAGGTGCTACAGGACATGTGACACAGAGATGTTGCTGAGGGCAGTAGGTACTACAGGACATGTGACACAGAGATGCTACTGAGGGCAGTAGGTACTACAGAACATGTGACACAGAGATGCTGCTGAGGGCAGAAGGTACTACAGGACATGTGACACAGAGATGCTGAGGGCAGTAGGTGCTACAGGACATGTGACACAGAGATGCTGCGGAGGGCAGGAGGTGCTACAGGACATGTGACACAGAGATGCTGAGGGCAGTAGGTGCTACAGGACATGTGGCACAGAGATGCTGAGGGCAGTAGGTGCTACAGGACATGTGGCACTGAGATGCTGAGGGCAGTAGGTGCTACAGGACATGTGGCACAGAGATGCTGAGGGCAGTAGGTGCTACAGGACATGTGGCACAGAGATGTTGCTGAGGGCAGTAGGTGCTACAGGACATGTGGCACAGAGATGCTGCGGAGGGCAGGAGGTGCTACAGGACATGTGACACAGAGATGCTACTGAGGGCAGTGGGTGCTACAGGATATGTGACACAGGGATGCTACTGAGGGCAGTAGGTGCTACAGGACATGTGACACAGAGATGCTACTGAGGGCAGGAGGTGCTACAGGACATGTGACACAGAGATGCTACTGAGGGCAGTGGGTGCTACAGGATATGTGACACAGAGATGCTACTGAAGGCAGGAGGTGCTACAGGACATGTGACACAGAGATGCTACTGAGGGCAGGAGGTGCTACAGGACATGTGACACAGAGATGCTGCTGAGGGCAGTAGGTGCTACAGGACATGTGACACAGAGATGCTACTGAAGGCAGGAGGTGCTACAGGACATGTGACACAGAGATGCTACTGAGGGCAGGAGGTGCTACAGGACATGTGACACAGAGATGCTACTGAGGGCAGGAGGTGCTACAGGACATGTGACACAGAGATGCTGCTGAGGGCAGAAGGTGCTACAGGACATGTGTCACAGAGATGCTGAGGGCAGTAGATGCTACAGGACATGTGACACAGAGATGCTGCTGAGGGGAGAAGATACTACAGGACATGTGACACAGAGATGCTGCTGAGGGCAGAAGGTGCTACAGGACCTGTGACACAGAGATGCTGCTGAGGGGAGAAGATACTACAGGACATGTGACACAGAGATGCTGCTGAGGGCAGTAGTTACTACAGGACATGTGACACAGATGCTGCTGAGGGCAGGAGGTGCTACAGGACATGTGACACAGAGATGCTGCTGAGGGCAGGAGGTGCTACAGGACATGTGACACAGAGATGCTGCTGAGGACAGTAGGTGCTACAGGACATGTGACACAGAGATGCTGCTGAGGGCAGTAAATGCTACAGGACATGTGACACAGAGATGCTGCTGAGGGCAGTAGGTACTACAGGACATGTGAAACAGAGATGCTACTGAGGGCAGTAGGTACTACAGGACATGTGACACAGAGATGCTGCTGAGGGGAGAAGATACTACAGGACATGTGGCACAGAGATGCTGCTGGGGGCAGGAGGTGCTACAGGACATGTGACACAGAGATGCTGCTGAGGGCAGTAGGTACTACAGGACATGTGACACAGAGATGCTGCTGAGGGCAGTAGGTACTACAGGACATGTGACACAGAGATGCTGCTGAGGGCAGTAGGTACTACAGCACATGTGACACAGATGCTGCTGAGGGCAGGAGGTGCTACAGGACATGTGACACAGAGATGCTGCTGAGGGCAGGAGGTACTACAGGACATGTGACACAGAGATGCTGAGGGCAGTAGGTGCTACAGGACATGTGACACATAGATGCTACTGAGGGCAGTAGGTACTACAGGACATGTGACACAGAGATGCTACTGAGGGCAGTAGGTACTACAGGACATGTGACACAGAGATGCTGCTGAGGGGAGAAGATACTACAGGACATGTGGCACAGAGATGCTGCTGGGGGCAGGAGGTGCTACAGGACATGTGACACAGAGATGCTGCTGAGGGCAGTAGGTGCTACAGGACATTTGACACAGAGATGCTGCTGAGGGCAGTAAATGCTACAGGACATGTGACACAGAGATGCTGCTGAGGGCAGTAGGTACTACAGGACATGTGACACAGAGATGCTGCTGAGGGGAGAAGATACTACAGGACATGTGACACAGAGATGCTGCTGAGGGCAGTAGGTACTACAGGACATGTGGCACAGAGATGCTGCTGGGGGCAGGAGGTGCTACAGGACATGTGACACAGAGATGCTGCTGAGGGCAGTAGGTGCTACAGGACATGTGACACAGAGATGCTGCTGAGGGCAGGAGGTGCTACAGGACATGTGACACAGAGATGCTGCTGAGGGCAGTAGGTACTACAGGACATGTGACACAGAGATGCTGCTGAGGGGAGAAGATACTACAGGACATGTGGCACAGAGATGCTGCTGGGGGCAGGAGGTGCTACAGGACATGTGACACAGAGATGCTGCTGAGGGCAGTAGGTACTACAGGACATGTGACACAGAGATGCTGCTGAGGGCAGTAGGTACTACAGGACATGTGACACAGAGATGCTGCTGAGGGGAGAAGATACTACAGGACATGTGGCACAGAGATGCTGCTGGGGGCAGGAGGTGCTACAGGACATGTGACACAGAGATGCTGCTGAGGGCAGTAGGTACTACAGGACATGTGACACAGAGATGCTGCTGAGGGCAGTAGGTACTACAGGACATGTGACACAGAGATGCTGCTGAGGGCAGTAGGTACTACAGCACATGTGACACAGATGCTGCTGAGGGCAGGAGGTGCTACAGGACATGTGACACAGAGATGCTGCTGAGGGCAGGAGGTACTACAGGACATGTGACACAGAGATGCTGAGGGCAGTAGGTGCTACAGGACATGTGACACATAGATGCTACTGAGGGCAGTAGGTACTACAGGACATGTGACACAGAGATGCTACTGAGGGCAGTAGGTACTACAGGACATGTGACACAGAGATGCTGCTGAGGGGAGAAGATACTACAGGACATGTGGCACAGAGATGCTGCTGGGGGCAGGAGGTGCTACAGGACATGTGACACAGAGATGCTGCTGAGGGCAGTAGGTGCTACAGGGCATTTGACACAGAGATGCTGCTGAGGGCAGTAAATGCTACAGGACATGTGACACAGAGATGCTGCTGAGGGCAGTAGGTACTACAGGACATGTGACACAGAGATGCTACTGAGTGCAGTAGGTACTACAGGACATGTGACACAGAGATGCTGCTGAGGGGAGAAGATACTACAGGACATGTGACACAGAGATGCTGCTGAGGGGAGAAGATACTACAGGACATGTGGCACAGAGATGCTGCTGAGGGCAGTAGGTACTACAGGACATGTGACACAGAGATGCTGCTGAGGGGAGAAGATACTACAGGACATGTGGCACAGAGATGCTGCTGGGGGCAGGAGGTGCTACAGGACATGTGACACAGAGATGCTGCTGAGGGCAGTAGGTACTACAGGACATGTGACACAGAGATGCTGCTGAGGGGAGAAGATACTACAGGACATGTGGCACAGAGATGCTGCTGGGGGCAGGAGGTGCTACAGGACATGTGACACAGAGATGCTGCTGAGGGCAGTAGGTACTACAGGACATGTGACACAGAGATGCTGCTGAGGGCAGTAGGTACTACAGCACATGTGACACTGATGCTGCTGAGGGCAGGAGGTGCTACAGGACATGTGACACAGAGATGCTGCTGAGGGCAGGAGGTACTACAGGACATGTGACACAGAGATGCTGAGGGCAGTAGGTGCTACAGGACATGTGACACAGAGATGCTATTGAGGGCAGTAGGTACTACAGGACATGTGACACAGAGATGCTGCTGAGGGGAGAAGATACTACAGGACATGTGGCACAGAGATGCTGCTGGGGGCAGGAGGTGCTACAGGACATGTGACACAGAGATGCTGCTGAGGGCAGTAGGTACTACAGGACATGTGACACAGAGATGCTGCTGAGGGCAGTAGGTACTACAGGACATGTGACACAGAGATGCTGCTGAGGGCAGTAGGTACTACAGGACATGTGACACAGATGCTGCTGAGGGCAGGAGGTGCTACAGGACATGTGACACAGAGATGCTGCTGAGGGCAGGAGGTACTACAGGACATGTGACACAGAGATGCTGAGGGCAGTAGGTGCTACAGGACATGTGACACAGAGATGCTGCTGAGGGCAGGAGGTGCTACAGGACATGTGGCACAGAGATGCTGCTGAGGGCAGGAGGTGCTACAGAACATGTGACACAGAGATTCTACTGGGGGCAGGAGGTGCTACAGGACATGTGACACAGAGATGCTACTGAGGGCAGGAGGTGCTACAGGACATGTGACACAGAGATGCTACTGAGGGCAGGAGGTGCTACAGGACATGTGACACAGAGATGCTGCTGAGGGCAGTAGGTACTACAGGACATGTGACACAGAGATGCTGAGGGCAGTAGGTGCTACAGGACATGTGACACAGAGATGCTGCTGAGGGCAGTAGGTGCTACAGGACATGTGACACAGAGATGCTGCTGAGGGCAGGAGGTGCTACAGGACATGTGACACAGAGATGCTGCTGAGGGCAGTAGGTGCTACAGGACATGTGACACAGAGATGCTGCTGAGGGCAGGAGGTGCTACAGAACATGTGACACAGAGATGCTACTGAGGGCAGTAGGTACTACAGGACAAATGGCAGCCTTACGACGTGAGCCGGTTTATGATCGAATGCGATATCTGCAAGGACTGGTTCCATAGCAGAAATCCAACTGCTGCTACACACTGGTGCTGCTATACACTGGTTCAGCTAAGGATCCAGAAGTCCATACTGACAGAGAGTATTGGGACACAGGAACACCTAAAGAATTTTCTCCTTCATTTGCGAACACCTAAAGAATTTTCTCCTTCATTTGCAAACTTCAGTCCATACTGACAGAGAGTATTGGGACACCATAATCTACAGGAAACCCCACAAGACCTTTAACAAAGAAAACTCCATTTGGAATTAGATACCTGCTACCAGACCGGAGTCCATACTGATAAATAGTATTGAGACAACCACCATCTACAAAAGAACCCTTTTTAGCTATTACTAATAGCATATCCATATGAAAGTCTTTCAACGGATCCCACTATACCACTAAGTAGTTTTGGGAACCACTACTTTCTAAAGGTACTTTTAAAAAGTGTTTATAAGGCACTGTCCTAATAATCAACCGCTCCTATCAATACTACCTTACTTTGGTTGTATTATACAATTTTTTTATAAAACCTTTTTATCCATTTTTTATCCACTGCAGTGAGATACACACAAGCCACATATATATTGTGTAAATATGTATTTTATGTCTTTTTAATTTGTCATTTTTAAACCTGCTTATTTCTTGTATTTGTTGCAACTTGTAATTGTTACAACTTGTATCTGCTACATTGTACATTATAAAAATTGTCACATTTTGTACACTACCCAAGTCTTTCCTTTCTTTTTATTATATATATTAACCTCCAAAATTCTATTATCTTACCACCACACTTACCAGTTAACACATAAAAATTCTGTATTTTCAATATCAGTTTAGCTACCACATTGCAACACGATTAAAAGCACTTTGTTAATATATATTTTTTCAATTTTTTAAAAGCAATTTTTTATTAATTGATACACGGCTCCCCTTCACTTGTCTATTTTCAACAGATGCTGCTGAGGGCAGGAGGTGCTACAGGACATGTGACACAGAGATGCTGCTGAGGGCAGGAGGTACTACAGGACATGTGACACAGAGATGCTGAGGGCAGGAGGTGCTACAGGACATGTGACACAGAGATGCTGCTGAGGGCAGGAGGTACTACAGGACATGTGACACAGAGATGCTGAGGACAGTAGGTGCTACAGGACATGTGACACAGAGATGCTGCTGAGGGCAGGAGGTGCTACAGGACATGTGACACAGAGATACTGCTGAGGGCAGGAGGTGCTACAGAACATGTGACACAGAGATGCTACTGAGGGCAGGAGGTGCTACAGGACATGTGGCACAGAGATGCTGAGGGCAGTAGGTTCTACAGGACATGTGACACAGATGCTGCGGAGGGCAGGAGGTGCTACAGGACATGTGACACAGAGATGCTACTGAGGGCAGGAGGTGCTACAGGACATGTGACACAGAGATGCTACTGAGGGCAGGAGGTGCTACAGGACATGTGACACAGAGATGCTGCTGAGGGCAGTAGGTACTACAGGACATGTGACACAGAGATGCTACTGAGGGCAGTAGGTACTACAGGACATGTGACACAGAGATGCTGCTGAGGGCAGGAGGTGCTACAGGACATGTGACACAGAGATGCTGAGGGCAGTAGGTACTACAGGACATGTGGCACAGAGATGCTGAGGGCAGTAGGTGCTACAGGACATGTGACACAGAGATGCTGCTGAGGGCAGTAGGTACTATAGGACATGTGACACAGAGATGCTGCTGAGGGCAGGAGGTGCTACAGGACATGTGACACAGAGATGCTACTGAGGGCAGGAGGTGCTACAGGACATGTGACACAGAGATGCTACTGAGGGCAGAAGGTACTACAGGACATGTGACACAGAGATGCTACTGAGGGCAGGAGGTGCTACAGGACATGTGACACAGAGATGCTGCTGAGGGCAGGAGGTGCTACAGGACATGTGACACAGAGATGCTACTGAGGGCAGAAGGTACTACAGGACATGTGACACAGAGATGCTACTGAGGGCAGGAGGTGCTACAGGACATGTGACACTGAGATGCTACTGAGGGCAGGAGGTGCTACAGGACATGTGACACAGAGATGCTGCTGAGGGCAGGAGGTGCTACAGGACATGTGACACAGAGATGCTGCTTAGGGCAGTAGGTGCTACAGGACATGTGACACTGAGATGCTGCTGAGGGCAGTAGGTGCTACAGGACATGTGACACAGATGCTGCTGAGGGCAGTAGGTACTACAGGACATGTAACACAGAGATGCTGAGGGCAGTAGGTGCTACAGGACATGTGACACAGAGATGCTGAGGGCAGTAGGTGCTACAGGACATGTGACACAGAGATGCTGGGGGCAGAAGGTACTACAGGACATGTGACATAGAGATACTGCTGAGGGCAGAGGTGCTACAGGACATGTGACACAGAGATGCTACTGAGGGCAGGAGGTGCTACAGGACACGTGACACAGGAGGTGCTACAGGGGCATATACACACACACACACATGAGGTTCTACAGCGACATATACACACACACACAGGAGGTGCTACAGGGACATATACACACACATGAGTTGCTACAGGGGTATACACAAACAGGAGGTGCTACAGGGGCATATATATACACACACACAAGAGCTGCTACAGGGACATATACACACACAGGAGGTGCTATAGGGACATATACACACACACAGAAGGTGCTACAGGGACATATGTACACACACAGGAGGTGCTACAGGGAGATGTACACACACACAGGGTGCTACAAGGACATATAGAAAACACACAGGAGGTGCTACAGGGACATATAGAAAACACACAGGAGGTGCTACAGGGACATATACACACACACAAGGTGCTACAGGGACATATATACACACACAGGAGGTGCTACAGGGGCATATACACACACACAGGAGGTGCTACAGGGGTATACACACACACATAGGAGGTGCTACATGGGCATATACACACACAGGAGGTGCTATAGGGGCATACATACACACACAGGAGGTGCTACAGGGGCATATACACACAGGATGTGCTACAGAGACATATACACACACAGGAGGTGCTACAGGAACATATATATACACACACAGGAGGTGCTACAGGGGCATATACACACACACAGGAGGTGCTACAGGGGCATATACACACACACACAGGAGGTGCTACAGGGGCATACATACACACACAGGAGGTGCTACAGGGGCATATACACACAGGATGTGCTACAGAGACATATACACACACAGGAGATGCTACAGGGACATATACATACACACAAGGTGCTACATGGACATATACATACACACATAAGGTTCTACAGCGACATACACACACACACAGAAGGTGCTACAGGGACATATACACACACACAGGAGGTGCTACAGCGATATATACACACACATGAGGTGCTACAGGGGTATACACACACACACAGGAGCTGCTACAGGGACATATATACACACACAAGGTGGTACAGGGACATATACACACACACAGAAGGTGCTACAGGGACATATACACACACACAGGAGGTGCTACAGGGGCATATACACACACACACAGGAGGTGCTAAAGGGGCATGTACACACACAGGAGGTGCTACAGGGACATATAGAAAACACACAGGAGGTGCTACAGGGACATATACACACACACACAAAGTGCTACAGGGACATATACACACACAAAGGAGGTGCTACAGGGACATATACACACACAAAGGAGGTGCTACAGGGACATATACACACACACAGGAGGTGCGAAAGGGGCATATACACACACATGAGGTGCTACAGGGACATATACACACACACACACAAGGTGCTACAGGGACATATAGAAAACACACAGGTGGTGCTACAGGGACATAAGCACACACACACAGGATGTGCTACAGGGGCATATACACACACAGGAGGTGCTACAGGGGCATATATATATATACACACACACAGGAGGTGCTACAGGGGCATATACACACACACAGGAGGTGCTGCAGGGACATATACACACAGACATGAGGTGCTACAGGGGCATATACACACACACGAGGTGCTACAGGGACATATACACACACACACAGGAGGTGCTACAGGGACATATACACACACAAAGGAGGTGCTACAGGGGCATATACACACACAAAGGAGGTGCTACGGGGCATATACACACACACACATGAGGTACTACAGGGACATATACACACGCACACAGGAGGTTCTACAGGGACATATATACACACACACATGAGGTACTACAGGGACATATACACACACATACAGGAGGTGCTACAGGGACATATACACACGCACACAGGAGGTTCTACAGGGGCATATACACACACAGGAGGTGCTACAGGGACACACACACACATGAGGTGCTACAGGGACACGCACACACGAGGTGCTACAGGGGCATATACACACACAGGAGATGCTACAGGGACACACACACACATGAGGTACTACAGGGACATATACACACAGGAGGTGCTACAGGGGCATATACACACACACAAGGTGCTACAGGGACACACACACACATAGGAGGTGCTACAGGGACATATACACACACATGAGGTTCTATAGCGACATATACACACACATGAGAAGCTACAGGGACATATACACACACACACATGAGGTGCTACAGGGACACACACACACACAGGACGTGCTACAGGGACACATACACACACAATAGTTGCTATAGCGACATATACACACACATGAGAAGCTACAGGGACATATACACACACACCGGAGGTGCTACAGGGGCATATACACACACATGAGGTGCTATAGTGACATATACATACACAGAGGAGGTGCTACAGGGACATATAGACACACACACAAGGTGCTACAGTGACATATACACACACACACATGAGGTGCTACAGTGACATATACACACACACACAAGGTGCTACAGTGACATATACACACACACACATGAGGTGCTACAGTGACACACACACAATAGGTGCTACAGCGACATATACACACACATGAGAAGCTACAGGGACATATACACACAAACCGGAGGTGCTACAGGGACATATACACACACATGAGGTGCTATAGCGACATATACACACACAGAGGAGGTGCTACAGGGACATATAGACACACACACAAGGTGCTACAGTGACATACACACACACACACACACACGGTGCTACAGTGACATATACACACACACATGAGGTGCTACAGTGCCATATACACACACACACATGAGGTGCTACAGGGACACACACACAATAGGTGCTACAGCGACATATACACACACATGAGAAGCTACAGGGACATATACACACAAACCGGAGGTGCTACAGGGGCATATACACACACATGAGGTGCTATAGCGACATATACACACACAGGAGGTGCTACAGTGACATATACACACACATGAGGTGCTACAGGGGCATATACACACACATGAGTTGCTATAGCGACATATACACACACAGAGGAGGTGCTACAGGGACATATAGACACACACACAAGGTGCTACAGTGACATATACACACACACACACACAAGGTGCTACAGTGACATACACACACACACACATGAGGTGCTACAGTGACATATACACACACACACACAAGGTGCTACAGTGACATATACACACACACATATGAGGTGCTACAGGGACACACACACACACAGGAGGTGCTACAGGGACACACACACAATAGGTGCTACAGCGACACACACACATGAGGTGCTACAGTGACATATACACACACACACACAAGGTGCTACAGTGACATATACACACACACACATGAGGTGCTACAAGGACACACACACACAGGAGGTGCTACAGGGACACACACACATGAGAAGCTACAGGGACATATACACACACATGAGGTGCTATAGCGACATATACACACACAGAAGAGGTGCTACAGGGACATATAGACACACACACATGAGGTGCTACAGTGACATATACACACACACACATGAGGTGCTACAGTGACATATACACACACACACACACACACAAGGTGCTACAGTGACATATACACACACACACATGAGGTGCTACAGTGACATATACACACACACACACAAGGTGCTACAGTGACATATACACACACACACATGAGGTGCTACAGGGACACACACACACACACACACACACAGGAGGTGCTACAGGGACACACACACAATAGGTGCTACAGTGGCATATACACACACATGAGAAGCTACAGGGACATGTACACACACACATGAGAAGCTACAGGGACATATACACACACACCGGAGGTGCTACAGGGACATATACACACACATGAGGTGCTATAGCGACATATACACACACGGGAGGTGCTACAGGGGCATATACACACACACACAGGAGGTGCTACAGGGACACACACACAATAGGTGCTACAGCGGCATATACACACACATGAGAAGCTACAGGGACATATACACACCGGAGGTGCTACAGGGGCATATACACACACATGAGGTGCTATAGCGACATATACACACACAGAGGAGGTGCTACAGGGACATATAGACACACACACAAGGTGCTACAGTGACATATACACAAACACATGAGGTGCTACAGTGACATATATACACACACACACACAAGGTGCTACAGTGACATATACACACACACACATGAGGTGCTACAGTGACATATACACACACACACAAGGTGCTACAGTGACATATACACACACACACACATGAGGTGCTACAGGGACACACACACACACATGAGAAGCTACAGGGACATATACACACACACCGGAGGTGCTACAGGGGCATATACACACACATGAGGTGCTATAGCGACATATACACACACAGGAGGTGCTACAGGGGCATATACACACACACAGGAGGTGCTACAGTGACATATATACACACACACAGGAGGTGCTACAGTGACACACACACACACAGGAGGTGCTACAGGGACACACACACAATAGGAGCTATAGCGACATATACACACACATGAGAAGCTACAGGGACATATATACACACACAATGGAGGTGCTACAGGGGCATATACACACACATGAGGTGCTATAGCGACATATACACACACAGGAGGTGCTACAGTGACATATACACAAACATGAGGTGCTACAGGGGCATATATACACACATGAGGTGCTATAGCGACATATACACACACAGGAGGTGCTACAGGGGCATATACACACACAGGAGGTGCTAGAGTGATATATACACACACATGAGGTGCTATAGCGACATATACACACACAGGAGGTGCTACAGGGGCATATACACACACACACACAAGGTGCTACAGTGACATATACACACACACATGAGGTGCTACAGGGACACACACACACACACACACACACACAGGAGGTGCTATAGGGACACACACACAATAGGTGCTATAGCGACATATACACACACATGAGAAGCTACAGGGACATATACACACACAGGAGGTGCTACAGAGGCATATACACACACATGAGGTGCTATAGCCACATATACACACACAGGAGGTGCTACAGTGACATATACACACACATGAGGTGCTACAGGGGCATATACACACACATGAGTTGCTACAGCGACATATATACACACACACAGGAGGTGCTACAGGGGCATATACACACTCATGAGTTGCTACAGCGACATATATACACACACACAGGAGGTGCTACAGGGACACACATATACACACACACACAGGAGGTGCTACAGCGACATACACACACAAATATATATATATACACATACATACATACACACACACACACAGAAGGTGCTACAGCGACATACACACACAAATATATATATATATATATATACACACACACATACATACACACACACAGAAGGTGCTACAGCGACATATACACACACACAGTGCTACAGGGGCATAAACTCACATTGTATTTAACAGAGACCAACAGTCCCTTCTCCACATTTATAAGGAGACCTGTAGTTTGATTTATACAATCTAGCGCCTAGATTTACAGTTTTGTCGGTAAAGACCCGCGGTGCTAATGCTGCTTTTTTTTCCAGCACACCCTTAAGACAACGCTGGTATTACGAGTTGTCTGAATGGCTGCGTTAGCCTCAGAAAAGGGAGCGTTGAGCATAATTTAGCTCCTCTTCAACCCTCAATACCAGCGCTGCTTACGGTAGCGATAAGCTGGAAAAACGTGCTCGTGCACGATATCCCCATAGGAAACAATGGGGCTGAGCTGGCTGCAAAAAAGCAGCATTCAGCTCCTAACGCAGCCCCATTGTTTCCTATGGGGAAAAACTTTCTAAGTCTACACCTAACACCCTAACATGAACCCGAGTCTACACACCCCTAACCCTTAACCCCTAATCTGCCGCCCCCGCTATCGCTGACACCTGCATTATACTATTAACCCCTAATCTGCCGACCGGACCTCGCCGCCACTATAATAAATGTATTAACCCCTAAACCGCAGCACTCCCGCCTCGCAAACACTATAATAAATTGTATTAACCCCTAATCTGCCCTCCCTAACATCGCCGCCACCTACCTACACTTATTAACCCCTAACATGAACCCAGAGTCTAAACACCCCAAACCCTTAATCTGCCGCCCCCGCTATCGCTGATACCTGCATTATACTATTAACCCCTAATCTGCCGACCGGACCTCGCCGCTACTATAATAAATGTATTAACCCCTAAACCTAAGTCTAACCCTAACACCCCCTAACAAATATAATTTAAATTAATCTAAATAAAATTACTATAATTAAATGAATTAATCCTATTTAAAACTAAATACTTACCTATAAAATAAACCCTAATATAGCAACAATATAACTAATAGTTACATTGTAGCTATTTTAGGATTTATATTTATTTTACAGGCAACTTTGTATTTATTTTAACTAGGTACAATAGCTATTAAATAGCTAATAACTATTTAATAGCTACCTAGTTAAAATAATTACAAAATTACCTGTAAAATAAATCCTAACCTAAGTTACAAATACACCTAACACTACACTATCAATAAATTAATTAAATAAATTACCTACAATTAGCTAAACTAAAATACAATTAAATAAACTAATCTATAATACAAAAACCCCCACTAAATTACAGAAAATAAATTTTTTTACAAGAAGTTTAAACTAATTACACCTAATCTAAGCCCCCTAATAAAATAAAAAAGCCCCCCAAAATAATAAAATGCCCTACCCTATTCTAAATTACAAAGTAATCAGCTCTTTTAACAGCCCTTAAAAGGGCTTTTTGTGGGGCATTGCCCCAAAGTAATCAGCTCTTTTACCTGTAAATAAAAATACAACCCCCCCAACATTAAAACCCACCACCCACATACCCCTACTCTAACCCACCCAAACCCCCCTTAAATAAACCTAACACTAACCCCCTGAAGATCTCCCTACCTTGAGTCGCCTTCACTCAGCCGAGCCGAATTCTTCATCCAAGCGGAGCAAGAAGAGGTCCTCCATCCGGTAGAAGTCTTCATCCAAGCGGGGCAAGAAGAGGTCCTCCATCCGGTAGAAGTCTTCATCCAAGCGGGGTCTTCTATCTTCATCCATCGGAACAGCCAATAGAATGCAAGGTCAATCTGATTGGCTGATTGGATCAGCCAATCGGATTAAACTTCAATCTGATTGGCTGATTGAATCAGCCAATCAGATTTTTCTTACCTTAATTCCGATTGGCTGATAGAATACTATCAGCCAATTGGAATTCGAGGGACGCCATCTTGGATGACGTCCCTTAAAGGAACCGTCATTCGTCGTTAGTCCGTCGGTTGAAGAGGATGGCTCCGCGTCGGCTGTATTGAAGATGGCTCCGCTCCGGATGGATGAAGATAGAAGACTACTGGATGGAGGACCTCTTCTTGCCCCGCTTGGATGAAGACTTCTACTGGATGGAGGACCTCTTCTTGCCCCGCTTGGATGAAGACTTCTACCGGATGGAGAACCTCTTCTTGCTCCGCTTGTATGAAGAATTCGGCTTGGCTGAGTGAAGATGACTCAAGGTAGGGAGATCTTCAGGGGGTTAGTGTTAGGTTTATTTAAGGGGGGTTTGGGTGGGTTAGAGTAAGGGTGTGTGGGTGGTGGGTTTTAATGTTGGGGGTGATGTATTTTTATTTACAGGTAAAAGAGCTGATTACTTTGGGGCAATGCCCCGCAAAAAGCCCTTTTAAGGGCTGGTAAAAGAGCTGATTACTTGTAATTTAGAATAGGGTAGGGCATTTTATTATTTTGGGGGGCTTATTTTATTTTATTAGGGGGCCTAGATTAGGTGTAATTAGTTTAAACTTCTTGTAAATTTTTTATTTTCTGTAATTTAGTTTTTTTTTTGTATTATAGATTAGTTTATTTAATTGTATTTTAGTTTAGCTAATTGTAGGTAATTTATTTAATTAATTTATTGATAGTGTAGTGTTAGGTGTATTTGTAACTTAGGTTAGGATTTATTTTACAGGTAATTTTTTAATTATTTTAACTAGGTAGCTATTAAATAGTTATTAACTATTTAATAGCTATTGTACATAGTTAAAATAAATACAAAGTTGCCTGTAAAATAAATATAAATCCTAAAATAGCTACAATGTAACTATTAGTTATATTGTTGCTATATTAGGGTTTATTTTATAGGTAAATATTTAGTTTTAAATAGGATTAATTTATTTAATTATAGTAATTTTATTTAGATTAATTTAAATTCTATTTAAGTTAGGGGGGTGTAAGGGTTAGACTTAGGTTTAGGGGTTAATACATTTATTATAGTAGCGGCGAGGTCCTGTCGGCAGATTAGGGGTTAATAAGTGTAGGTAGGTGGCGGCGATTTTAGGGAGGGCAGATTAGGGGTTAATACAATTTATTATAGTGTTTGCGAGGCGGGAGTGCGGCGGTTTAGGGGTTAATACATTTATTATAGTGGCGGCGAAGTCCGGTCGGCAGATTAGGGGTTAATAAGTGTAGGTAGGTGGCGGCGACGTTGGGGGGCAGATTAGGGGGTAATAAATATAATATAGGTGTCAGCGATGTTAGGGACAGCAGATTAGGGGTTCATAGCTATAATGTAGGTTGCGGCGGTGTCCGGAGCGGCAGATTAAGGGTTAAAAAAGATTTATTATAGGGTTTGCGATGTGGGGGGGCCTCGGTTTAGGGGTTCATAGGTAGTTTATGGGTGTTAGTGTACTTTGTAGCACAGTAGTTAAGCCCATAAAGCTCTTAACTACTGACTTTTTTTGACGGTAGGAGTCTTGTCGGTAGAGGCTCTACCGCTCACTTCTTCCAAGACTCGTAATTCCAGCATTAGGCAAATCCCATAGAAAAGATAGGATACGCAATTTACTTAAGGGGATCTGCGGTAGCCTCGAGTCGCGGAAAGAAAGTGAGCGGTAGACCCTTTCCTGCCTGACTCCAAATACCAGCGGGCGTTAAAAAGCAGCGTTAGGACCCCTTAACGCTGCTTTTGACGGCTAACGCCAAACTCTAAATCTAGGCGTAGGTTTCTTTCTCACTTTCCAGAGTCTCACTATACATTTCAGTGGTTTTACAGAATATTATGGGTATCTGAGAAGGGTTTTTTTTACTGGAACAATATATTTCCAAGTAAAGGGACATAGAACCCAAATGTTTTCTTTCATGATTCCAACAGTGCATAGCTTCCAATTTCCTTACATCAGGAAAAAGTGCTGCCATCTATTGCTCTTGCTAATGAATAACATTCTTGCAAAATTTCCACATAACGCTCCATTTATCATACACGGGCGGGCAAGAGCAGGCATACTTAAAGGGTACAGAAGATAAATCAAGCCCATAGTGCTGCACAGCGCTGAGATTGCCTTCCTGCTGTTCAACAAAGAATACCAAGAAAACAAAGAAAATTTCATAATAGAAGTAAATTGGAAAGATGTTAAAAACTGAATGCTCTGTCTGAATCATTAAATATTTGTGGTTTTTGTAGCCATTATCAAAGCTGGTATTTTTTTTGTTATCCTTAAAGGGACATTGCAGCCAAAACTGGAATACACACAGATGCATTTGCGTTTTGGATAGAAGCATTTTTTGCCATATACATGTACAGTATTCACAAAAATGCTTCTAGTAAAAGCTATAACTTTAAGTGGACATAGGTATGTTCCATGCACCAGCAATTTAAACACAGCACCTGCTAAGAGAGTCTTAGGTGCTTTAATCATCTGGTAATGACTCAATGTCCATAATTAATGACAGGATGCATGTCCCACTGGCTCTCTGAGCAGCTGCAGTATTTAAAATGCTGATGCACTGAGAATATTTAGCTATGCTTCACATGCATGTGCAGATAAAAATGGTAACACTAAAACAGTGATAATATCATTTAGTCAATATTTGTATACTGTATATATATTTCTATTCAAATATGTAATTTATCTATGTGCATTTCGATAATGACTGACATGTCCCTGTAATATGCATTTATAAAGTGGTGCCACATTCCCTAGTAATAAGTACATTAATAGGTGTGTACACATAGCAGTAACCTATGAAGACAATACAATATAAAGGTGACATTCACATATTGATACAGAATGAGTAGAATCCTAAAGAGTTTTTAAAGTATAAAATAAAAATGTGATATACGGTAGAATGGAATTTATTTTTAAATAAAAAGTATCAAGTTTGCCTATTCAATATCAAAATAACAATCACCTAGATTACGAGTTTTGCGTTAGAGGCTGTGCGGTGCTAACAAGCAGTTTATGATCACCGCTCACTTACAGACAGCGCTGGTAGTATGGGTTTTTACAAACCAGACAAGAAGTGAGCGTTGAGCAAAATTTTGCTCATTACCGCACTCCAATACCAGCGCTGCTTACGTTAGCGGTGAGCTGGTGTAACGTGCTCGTGCACAATTTCCCCATAGGAATCAACGGGGAGAGCCGGCTGAAAAAAGTCTAACACCTGCAAAAAATCAGCGTAAAACTCCTTAACGCAGCCCCATTGATTCCTATGGGGAAATAAAATTTATGTTTACACCTAACACCCTAACATGAACCCTGAGTCGAAACACCCCTAATCTTACACTTATTAACCCCTAATCTGCCGCCCTCAACATCGTAGACACCTACATTATAACTATTAACCCCTAATCTGCCGCTCCGGACACAGCCGCCACCTACATTATACTTATGAACCCCTAATCTGCTGCCCCCAACATCGCCGCCACCTACATTATATTTATTAACCCCTAATCTGCCACCCCCAATGTCGCTGCCACCTACCTACACTTATTAACCCCTAATCTGCCGCCCTCAACATCGCCGACACCTACATTATAACAATTAACCCCTAATCTGCTGCTCCAGACACCGCCGCCACCTACATTATACTTATGAACCCCTAATCTGCTGCCTCCAACATCGTCGCCACCTACTATATATTTTTTTTAATTATTTCTTTTTATTGAAGAAGCACAGGTACAATCGATCAAGTGCATACACTGACATGTAGAGTTACAGCGACATTACAATCGATATTATGGGATGAGCATAACATATTAAGTATAGATACAAAATCAATAGTGGTACCGTTGCTATCATCAAATGCAATAAGAGACTGCAGTTTCTTTTCATAGAGCATAGTACACATGTATTCTACAAGTTTAAGATTAAAGCCATGATATAATATAGAATAATCCCTGCCATAAAAGTTATAGCAAAATTAGTTGATCATTATCTCACATTGCATCTGTACCTCTTCGTTTTATAATATTAACACAAACCAAGTCTAATAACACAACACATAACAAAACAATAACATAAAACATCTAATCTACACAAATAAACGAGATAAAAACAGGACAGAACCCAATTAGATTCAGGAAGTATGCGGACAGCTGCTGTAATAGGAGAGAATCCCCAGTTAGATATGTATGGGAAATATCAGTGCACTGACTATTCAACCTTAATTAACAAATAAATTATACTGCCAGGCAAATATCTTCTAGTAAACATCAATCTGGAGACTGACTGTGCAAATGACCCAATATGGAAAGTGCGGCTGCTTTAGTATTGCATGTATGTGGTTACTTAATAGTTTCTTGATAAATAAAAGTGGAATATGCATATGCAGGAGCTTGTATGTGTGTTGAGACCTCAGGTTGCATAGACTTTTTAGTTCTCGAGGATACAACTAATAAAAGTAATGTTAACAATGACCATATTTTTAGGTGCCAGAATCTAGTGCTAATCAAAGTGCTACTAATAGGCAGAATCTCATTACCTGACAACGCAAATAAACAACACAGAGGCAGA
Source organism: Bombina bombina (assembly GCF_027579735.1). Classification (NCBI taxonomy): domain Eukaryota; kingdom Metazoa; phylum Chordata; class Amphibia; order Anura; family Bombinatoridae; genus Bombina; species Bombina bombina. Next base: position 182,430,263 of record NC_069508.1, on the reverse strand, counting down.
GAAATACGGCATATACCAGTAGAGAGGTTGATATACATAACAATGAATTAGTTCAGCAGCTGCCCCTAGATGCTTTCAACCTCTGTGTACTATGGTTAGTTATTATGCTTTCCAATAGGTATAGTGAGCCTAGATTAGAATGAGTTGATGTACCTAGGAGAGCAACCTATGTGACAAGCTTTAGTATCTTAGTGCTCCCGGGGTAGTGTGCAGACGGATGTAAAGCGCAACAACAAGGGACATGAAATAAAAATAAAAATACGGGGGCGGAGCCTACAGCTGTTGCGGGAGGTCATGTTTTGAAGGAGCTCCTGATTTACATTAGGTTTTAAAGAACTATTTACTTCTTAAACAGATTCCTATAGCAAGTTCTCAGAAACAATCTCTTGGGAAGCCCTGGGAGAGCTTGGAAACCTCTTTTGTACAGCTGACCATCCCTATGCTCTTCAGCTAAGCGGCGGAGGACAGACCGCATGGTAGTGAGAACTGTGTCATACTTCTGTTTTCCTTCACTGCTGGGGCTGCCGCACATTCCCCCCCCAAGATTCGAAGGATCCGGGGTTACAAGCAGCGAATAGTGCTGCCCTGCATTATCCTCAGAAACCACCTAAGTACTTTCAAATATAAGGGTGACAAGAATATAATATTGGAACTAAGCAAGCTTCTGGAATTCCACCAGACAGCCTTCACGGAAATGCTGCACGAAGCTTGTGGCTCAATCCGGGAAGTTATCTACAACAGAGTCGCTTCAGATGGGGAGCTCCATATGAATGGTGATTACCTAAGGTCTCGGCACTCGCCACCTCCTACCTATTCTCATTGTGATATGATGAAAGCAGGCCAGCAAGCCTCCTGCAAATATCCACAGACTGTGGTCACATGCCGGACTTCCCCTGATCAGCCTGAGCAGTCCGGTTGTAATCCAGATTCAGTAGCCCAGATTGAAGAGGTACAGCATAGGTATAACACACTGTACACGGCTGGAGCCACACCACCTCTTAAGGAGAGTAAAGTGGAGAAACAGGCCCTGATCTTACAGATTGCTGCAGAATTTGCCCATCGCCCTGTTAAAGGTACAGCAAGGAACTCAGGAGCCATTCTCATACCGGGTCGCACTGAACATGTATGGGGTCTATCCCCATTAACGTACTGCAGGGTAGAAACCCAAATCCGGGACAATAAGCATTCTCTCATATCAACCCTAGCAGCCCTCGCCGCACCAACTACACACCAGCGGGAAACGGAATTTATAAATGCACGAAGGGAGCAGGTTCCAATCCTACATGACAGGCAGCTGAGGCATGGACACGCTTATCCACAAATGGAGCATTCTTTAGTAAAGGCTGGTGTGGGCTAAATGATTTGTTATTATGTCGTCTAATCTGGCTATCATACTAGCCGGTTGATGTTCTGGGACATGCAATTTTCAATTCTTGCTCTACTTGCTTGTACGTAAAGTTAACCTCTTGCATACTGGCATACTAACCAACAGTGAGTGCCATTGTGTGCAACATTTAACTTGGTTACTTGCTGTGGTAGGACTGTTTAGATGACTGTTACAAGCGGAGCGTTATTTCAGCACTGTTTTTATGTAGTTGTTTTGTCTTTTGAACAACCCCACTTAGCACGAGTACTGTTCATATAATAGTTGGGTACCAATGTTTTGTTTGTCCCCTTAGAGGCCTCTTTCCATCCCCTTTCCCACTGTATAATATAACATTGTCTTGTGATCATGCTTTGCCTTCCAATATGTCATACAAGTTTGATAACAGGTATGTAATGACGGTAACAGACTGATAGGATATTTCTCTAGAGATATTATATAATACTTATTTGAAGCTTAGCTATATCCTGGATTAGTAAATTAGAACACTTATGCCACCTGTAGTATATTACTTAGATACTTATAACCTACGCCCTTAGTTAAAAATATACTGGCGAGCATTAGTTTCAGGCACTTATAGTGTAATCTATATGAGCTCCACTGCAACTGTGTATTAAGCCCTAATCCTTATTATTTGTTAACCTATTTAACTGCTCGTTACCTCTGGGGAGTACAGTATGCCACTTATATTGGCATCCATTTCCTATTGCATGTTTGGAAGGCTGGTCTCAAGGGTGTTGGCTAATTTCATCTACATGCCACTTCTATATGGTTACCCTAGAAATGTGAAATGTGGGGGGTTTTTTGTGTTTGTTTGGTTTTTTTGCTATAATGTTCTATACTTCAAGCCCAAAAGTGGCTAGAGATTCAACTTTCTTGCCTCCATTGTATAGGTATATTATTCCATGGTCCAAGAGTGACCTATTAATTCTAAAAGAGGCTTATATAATCATAAACATGAGGTTATAGCTATCCTTGCCACTTGTTATTTGTTATTTCATTTGGAATTTGTATATCTCTGATCGTGGACTTTTTATAACTGTGCATTATATTCCAATGTTTATACTTTTCCAGTTTTGGCAATTCTGCCTATACTGTACATGTATTTAATAACCTCAATAAAATTTAAACTTTAAAAAAAAAAAAAAAAAAAAAATAATAAAAAAAAATACATATGAAGCATATCCACCTAAGGAAGGGAACGGTAGAGAGAAAGTACAAATACTAACAAAAGAAAATTAAATTAAACCATTTATAAACCTGAAAAAGGTAAGTGCAATGTTTGTGTGTGGCAATTAAGTGATTGTATTTGTTTCTGTAGAGGAAAGAGAAAACACATTAACAGCAGGGTAAGGATACAAATACATGCAAAACCATAACTTTCCAATGTACAACTGACCTTATCTACAGGGATATCCCTAACACAGCATTAGAAAGTGGTGAAGCCCATTTGTTTTCATGCATATATTAGGAAGAGCACATTCTTGTAATAAGCTGCTGCTAGATCGTTTCACTTTGCTCAAGAACTGAACTTTCAATTTATATTGGAATGTAATAGCACAGTAACCACCAGAGTTCCTCATAGATTAACGATCTTTAACAAAGACCTTCTGCAGCTTCTTCACATAAAAAAGGAGACTTACCAATATTCAAATAATGAAATGTACTTGTGTGTTAACAAATGATCTAGCCTAATAAATTGATAACCCCCAGGGGGGGTGGGGACAACCTTCCCTCTCGATAGTAATAATATATGAAGCCAGGGTACATAATTAATATAATTACGATAAGAGAGGTGACCATTCCGAGGTAGCATATTAGATATCAAATATTGTTGTTCATTATTAAACATTCGCTATCTGCTTATGCGCTGGTTGTTAAAAATGGAGTTGGGGAGGTTAGAGGCTCCTGTAAAATGTAAACTTATTGCTAGAACTATTGGAATCCAGGTGTGGTACAAAGCATGCTTTCTTTTTAGAAATACTATTAAAAAAAAAAAAAAACATAATAAAACAACACAAGTGGCCAACAGGGCCAAAGTTGAGAACCTCTATGAAACTTTAACAGTGTACCGTGGCAGGCTTGCAGGCTGGTTTCCAGTTACTTTAGCATGAGTCCCCAGCGTGCAAGGTCTAAATTAGCCAGTCAGGATTACAGTACCATTCTTAGATTAAACACAAATAAATAAAAATGAAAATAAAAATGCAAACACACATAGGCGTCCATCTACTGCAAGGTGAGAGTATGCCACAATAAGAGTTCTCCCGAAGTGTCATATATGCAGGATCATCCAAAATCACAACTTTGCTGCAGCTATAAAAAACTATGAGCCATCTTTTTAGCGTCTTACTGCAGATTATCAGAGCGGTGACCCAGACTCATCCCACCCCTACTTGCTTACGTTGAGGCTGATAAGATGACTCTCTCAGGTATCCAGAGCCAAGTATGAGAGAATTTTCCCAATGTGTTTCATATCCAGCGTTGGGAACCTGCGCCATCAAGTTTCTGAGTAGTGCCAAATCATGGCGATCTTGTAATTTCAAAGTATGGTGCCAAACAGAATTTAATTCCGCCGAATCTCCTGCTTCCCACAGATGTGCTGTTTGGCTGTGTTGTTCATGAGCTAGACCGGGGATCTCCCTCAACGCCGAACCAAGTCTGCGGTAAGAGTTGTTTTCCAGCAAGATGGGCATACCAGAATTAAAAAGCCACTCTGTGTTATCCCCTAGGTTAGACTCCACGCTGTCCATCCATGCTGTGTCCCAGGAGAAGTGGCGCCAAGGTGGGTTTGGGGCTGGAGGATCTTCTTCAACCTGCACAGGGACAGTAATCAGTGGTAAATGCAGTCCCTGAAGGGTTTGAATCTCTTCATGAAGTGCCAGGCAGGATTTAATCAGTTTATCCAAGTGCGGTAAAAATGTAGCTTTTAGTTCCTTAATGAGAGAGTCCATCTTGGGTGATAGGAGACACCGTAACTGTGTCCCTTAATTATCTTTCAGAATGCTTTCCGGGGGAGAGAAGGTGTTTGTTCCTCTATCCACAAAGGTTCTCAGACACAAAAAATTGTAAAGAGAGACGTGGATGGCATAAGATTAAGGCTGCAAAAAGATTGTTTTCAGGGAGCTTCAGTATCTTGCTGCCATCTTGCTGAGCCGCCCACCGGACGTTCCACCTACATTATATTTATTAACCCCTAACCTGCTGCCCCCACGTTGCAGCCACTATTCTAAATTTATTAACCCCTAAACCTAAGTCTAACCCTAACCCCCCCTAACTTAAATATAATTTAAATAAATCTAAATAAAATTCCTATCATTAACTAAATTATTCCTTTTTAAAACTAAATACCTGTAAAATAAACCCTAAGATAGCTACAATATAACTAATTGTTACATTGTAGCTATCTTAGGTTTTATTTTTATTTTACAGGCAAGTTTGAATTTATTTTAACTAGGTAGAATAGTTATTAAATAGTTATTAACTATTTAATAACTACCTAGCTAAAATAAATACAAAAGTACCTGTAAAATAAAACCTAACCTAAGTTATACTAACACCTAACACTACACTATAATTAAATTAATTCCCTAAATTAAATACAATTAAATACAATTAAATAAAATTAGCTAAAGTACAAAACCCCCCCACTAAATTACAGAAAATAATAAACAAATTACAAGATTTTTAAACTAATTACACCTAATCTAATCCCCCTTACAAAATAAAAAAGCCCTACCCTACACTAAATTACAAATAGCCCTTAAAAGGGCCTTTTGCGGGGCATTACCCCAAAGTAATCAGCTCTTTTACCTGTAAAAAAAATTACAAATCCCCCCCAACATTAAAACCCACCACCCACACAACCAACCCAGTGATGTGCAGTCACTAGAGGCAGGTGAGGCAGAGCTTCACCTCTCATATGGGCAAAAATATATATTTTTTTATTGGCTTTAAAAAATAAAAAAAATAAAAATTGCAATTTTTTTCCCCCAGCATTTTTTTTTCACAGCTACATGTTGTGCAATGAAGAGGCACAAGCTGGTCTGCCCACCATTACACAACATGCTGCACCACCTACTGGATGAAAGTGGTTAAGATCATTGCATGACCCATAAGTGCTTTATTTGAGGCAGTCCTATTTGGGCTGACCCATTCCAGTGAGAGGCATTAGTAAGTGGAACTTAGGGTTGGGGCTGGATGTTAAATCATATAAAATAAAACAAAAACGGAAAAAAACAACTTTCATATATTTTGTTGCTGTCCTGTGAAGCTGCTAGCTTTGCTAAAGTGAAAAAGAGAGTTCTGTTCTTCCCCTCTAAGTGCAGTGGAATGTTCCACTGTCACTTCCTTAATACAGACAGAGGCAGAGCAGGAAGAGAGATGCAGTCAATGAGCAGTGTTTTAGCCACATCTTAGTAAGTTCTGCAACCTTAGATTTCACTGAAAGGGATTCTGTTAGTGAAAATTATAATTTAATGAATGTGGTTTAGTGTTTTTTTTGTTGTTTTTTTTTACTGTTTTACAACAGTTAAAGGATCGTTTTTGTATTTTGTTTCCTCAAACTTTACACCCACTAACTTAGCAGCTTGCCTCTGTACTAATTTATAGTCTTACTTTCTGAACTCTCTGTAGCTCTGCTGTTTTATTACTTAAAAATGCAATGGTCCCTCTTCCCCTCCCACCCTTGTGTGTGTGTGTGTCTATCTATCTATCTATCTATCTATCTATCTATCTATCTATCTCTCTTCTTATGTGTTGTTCTCCCCCATGGTCTCTTTCTCTCTCTGTCTCTCTTCCTCCCCCTCTGACTCTCTCATCCCTTATGTGTCTCTCTAACCCTCTGTGTTTGATTGTCTATGTCTCTCTCTCTCTCTCTCTTTCTTTCTCTCTAACCCTCTGTGTGCGATTGTGTCTCTCTCTCTCTCTCTCACCCTCTGTGTGTGATTGTGTCTCTCTCTCTTTCTCTCTAACCCTCGGTGTGTCTCTCCCCCCATCTCTCTCTCCCTCTCCCCCCCGAGTGCTTTTCTGTGTTTCTGTCTACCTTTTATTTATTTAATTAATGAATTGGTAGTGCCATCTGATAGTGTGGCTTTATTTAAAGGGGTGGGGGTCAAGCGCCCCAACACCTTTAAATTTCACCAGCCGCCACTGGATCAAGACATTTTTATATTTACTGAATAATGAAAGAATCTATAAGCATAATTTGCAGCATTAAAGTAAAAAGTATGTTTTAAACATATTTTAACCCTCTGAGTGCTAATGACGGCTCTGAGCCGTCACAGAGTTTCTCACTCTGGTGCTAATGACGGCTCAGAGCCGTCATGAGCACTCTCCCACCTTGAGGGAGATCTGGGGGCTCCTTACTGATCCTACCCCAGAGATCGTGCCTGTAGAGTGACAGGCATCGTCGGGCTTCACGTGATGCGTGGTGACGTCACCGTGCAACTTTATTTATACTTAACAATGTTAAGTATAGGAGGAGGGGGCATGCTGCTTAGAATCCTGTATCTCAGGCATCTAAGCAGCTACAGACCCCCAAGACCCATTGTTGGAAAGGTAATCACCTAACCTCTCCAACAGTGTAAGTCTTGGGAGTCTGTAAAAATAAATAAAAAAGTTTAAAAAAATTTTTTCAAAAATTTCAAAAATAAAAATAAATAAATAAAATATTAGCACCCAGGTGGGAAATGGCTTAGCAGCCAAAGGGTTAATGGGCATGGATTTCTAGATCTCATAATCAGAGCTAGCATTTTGTTATCTGGCAAGTGTTTCTGTTACAATCCTTTAGACTAAAATCAGATGTTTACTAAGTTGACCAGTTTTCCAAGAAACCATTTAAAGGGACATGAAACACATATATTTTCTTTCATGATTTAGAAAGAGCATGCAATTTTAAATAACTTTCCAATTTACATCTAATATCTAATTTTCTTCATTCTTTTCATATCCTTTGTTTAAAATCATATCTAAATATGCTCAGTAGCTGCTGATTGGTGGCTGCACATAGATACCTTATGTGATTGGCTCACCCATGTGCATTGCTATTTCTTCAACAAAGGATATCTAAAGAATGAAGGCGTATCCTAGCCACTGCCTCACCAGCCTCTGACGTCACTGCACGCCACTGAACCAACCCTACTCTAAAACCCACCCAATACCCCCTTAAAAGAACCTAAGACTAACCCCTTGAAGATCACCTTACCGGGAGAATTCTTCATCCAACCGGGCCTAAGTCCTCAACGAAGCCAGGAGAAGTCTTCATCCAAGCCCGGCGAAGTGGTCCTCCACACAGGCAAAAGTCTTCATCCAGACGGCATCTTCTATCTTCATCCATCCGGCGCGGAGCGGGTCCATCTTTAAGACATCTGACGCGGAGCATCCTCTTCCTTCCGACGGCTAACACTGAATGAAGGTTCCTTTAAATGACGTCATCCAAGATGGCGTCCCTTCAATTCCGATTTGCTGAAAGAATTCTATCAGCCAATCGGAATTAAGGTAGAAAAAATCCTATTGGCTGATGCAATCAGCCAATAGGATTGAAGTTCAATCCTATTGGCTGATCCAATCAGCCAATAGGATTGAGCTGGCATTCTTTTGGCTGTTCCAATCAGTTCCAATAATGTTGGAGGGGGATTTGTCATTTTTGTTACAAGTAAAAGAGCTGATTACTTTGGGGCAATGCCCCGCAAAAGGCCCTTTTAAGGGCTATTTGTAATTTAGTGTAGGGTAGGGCTTTTTTATTTTGGGGGGGCTTTTTTATTTTGTTAGGGGGATTAGATTAGGTGTAATTAGTTTAAAAATCTTGTAATTTGTTTATTATTTTCTGTAATTTAGTGGGGGATTTTTGTACTTTAGCTAATTTTATTTAATTGTATTTAAATTAGGGAATTAATTTAATTATAGTGTAGTGTTAGGTGTAATTGTAACTTAGGTTAGGTTTTATTTTACAGATACTTTTGTATTTATTTTAGCTAGGTAGCTAGTAAATAGTTAATAACTATTTATTAACTATTCTACCTAGTTAAAATAAATACAAACTTGCCTGTAAAATAAAAATAAACCCTAAGCTAGCTACAATGTAACTATTTGTTATATTGTAGCTAGCTTAGGGTTTATTTTATAGGTAAGTATTTAGTTTTAAATAGGAATAATTTAGCTAATGACAGGAATATTTATTTCGATTTCTTTTAATTATATTTAAGTTAGGGCGTGTTAGGTTTAGGGTTAGACTTAGGTTTAGGGGTTAATAACTTTAATATAGTGGCGGCGATGTTGGGGGCGGCAGATTAGGGGTAAATAAATGTAGGTAGGTGGCGGCGATGTTAGGGTCGGCAGATTAGGGGTTAATAATGTTTGCGAGGCGGGAGTGCAGCGGTTTAGGGGTTAATATATTTATTATAGTGGCGGCGATGTCCGGTTCGGCAGATTAGGGGTTACATTTTTTTTTTAGTGTTTGCGATGTGGGAGGGCCTCGGTTTAGGGGTCAATAGGTAGTTTATGGGTGTTAGTGTACTTTTTTAGCACTTTAGTTAAGAGTTTTATGCTACAGCGTTGTAGTGTAAAACTCTTAACTACTGACTTTAAAATGCGGTACCAGTCTTGACAGGAGAGGGTGTACCGCTCACTTTTTGGCAGACTCGTTATACCGGCGCTATGCAAGTCCCATTGAATAAAAGAGGATACGCAATTTACGTAAATGGATTTGCTGTATTTCCAAGTCTGGCCAAAAAAGTGAGGAGTGAGCCTGTAACTTCAAGACTCGTAATACCAGCGGGCGTTAAAAAGCAGCGTTAGGACCGGCCAACGCTGCTTTTTAAGCCTAACGCACAACACGTCATCTAGCCGAATGTTTTGTATAGTGGGAAATTATATTAAAAAGGGGATTTCTTTATTTAGATTGAACTGAAATGTGAATAAATATCTATCTATACAATATATTAATATCAATCGGCTAGATTACGAGTTTTGTATTATGAGCGGCTCGGTGCTAACTTGCAAGTTATTGTCACCGCTAACCTCCCTATTGCGCTGCTATTACAGGTTTTCATAAACCCGGCGTTAGCAGGCAATATGTCAGCGTAAAGCTCCATTGAGATCCATACTGCACCCAAATACCAGCGCTGCTTTGAGCTGGTTTAATGTGCTCGTGGACAATTTCCCCATAGACATAAATGGGGAGAGCCGGCTAATCTTCCGCCCCCAACGTCGCCGCCACTATACTAAAGTTATTAACACCTAAACCTAACCCTAAGTGTAACCCTAACACCCACTAACTTGAACATAATTTAAATAAATCTAAATAAAAATTACAATTAATACCTAAATAATTCCTATTTAAAACTAAATACTTACCTATAAAATAAACCCTAAGCTAGCTACAATAACTAATAGTTACATTGTAGCTATCTTAGGTTTTATTTTTATTTCACAGGTAAGTTTGTATTTATTTTAACTAGGTAGACTAGTTAGTAAATAGTTATTAACTATTTACTAACTACCTAGTTAAAATAAATACAAATTTACCTGTAAAATAAAACCTAACCTGAGTTACACTAACACCTAACCTTACACTACAATTAAATAAATTACATTCATTAAATACAATTAACTAAATTACAAAAACAAACAAACACTAAATTACACAAAATAAAAAAGAAATGATCAAATATTTAAACTAATTACACCTAATCTAATAGCCCCCCCCCCCAAATAAAAAAACCCTAGCCTAAACTAAACTACCAATAGCCCTTAAAAGGGCCTTTTGCGGGGCGTTGCCCCAAAGAAATCAGCTCTTTTACCTGTAAAAAAAAATACAACCCCCCCCAACAGTAAAACCCACCACCCACACAACCAAACCCCCCAAATAAAATCCTATCTAAAAAACCTAAGCTCCCCATTGCATTCTCTTCTGACGACGGCTAACGAAGGTTCCATTAAGGGACGTCATCCAAGATGGCGTCCCTTGAATTCCAATTGGCTGATAGAATTCAGCCAATCGGAATTAAAGGTGAATAAATCCTATTGACTGATGAAACATCTTCCTGAAACATGTTTTCCAACTTTTTATCCATGGGCTCTTTAAAGATGAACTATCCTCGAGGGTAATAGTTGTCTGCTTCGAGAGCGTGGAGATAGCACCATCCACCTTAGGGACAGTGCCCCACAGCTCAAGCTGAGAGTCCGGAATGGGAAACAGTTTCTTAAAGGAAGAAGAAGGGGAAAAGGAAGAACCTAATCCCTCCCATTCATTCTTAATAATCTTAGCCATCTTAACAGGAACCGGGAAGGCCTGAGGCACCACCCTGTCCTCATATACCTGATCAAGCTTAGGAATCGCAGGTTCCTCCGGAAGCTTTGGTTCCGGAACCTCCAGAGTAGCATGCACTTGCTTCAGCAAAAAGCGCAAATTCTCTATCCTAAACCTAAAGTCAGGCTCCGACCCAGAGGACACGGACTCCGACCCAGAAGGGGCCTCCTCCGAAGAGTCGGAGTGGGCCTCATCATCGTATAACGCCTCTGATATTTCCATAGGCATAGACAACCCATGGGTCGGGCCGTCATGATACGTCCTATGGTTGCGCTTAGCAGAACGTGGTAAGGCATGGATCACTTTTGATAGTGCCGTTTGCAGTTGATCCGCAAAATCTGACGGCCAACAAATGTCTCCTGCAGGAGTAATGGTTGGACCCTGGGGTGCTGCATGTGCAATTGGAGATGAATGCAGGGAATGCACTTCACGGGACGGGGAACCCTCAGAGGTGGACGGCTCAGTAGTACTAGACATAGATGTCATAACTTTATCAAGGCATGTGGAACATAGTTGAGCAGGCTGTTCTACCAGAACCTCCTCACAATAAACACAGGAACGAGACCTTATTAGAGAGGGAGAACCCTCTAAAGCATCAGAGTCCTCCATAGCTTGCGCTTTTATTACGGACTAGATTAACTTAATAAATAGGCACCTTTATAACCTCCAATGGCCGGGGCACTCACCACCTCCTATGACCCGGACTACAGAAACTGTTTCGTCTCCTGTGCCGCTGATCAACAGAGGAAGAGATATAACCACACCCGGTCACATGGAATGCCTGGCAGGACCGCCCCTGCCCTAAGGAGAAAAACGTGCCAAAAAAGGGCCGCGCAATACTCCTGTAAGTAACCTGAAAGTTCCACTAATTGCCAATCTCTCATCTCGCACATAACGCAGCAATGACAAAAAATATAATGTATAACCCCCCCCCTGTTCAATAATCTCCTTTCCAGGAATATTAACTCTTGATTCTTTAAAGATAAAAGGCGTCACAGTGTGACCCTGTCTTCCGTGTTATCATTATGTAATAAAAAAATTAAACAATCTTACCAGAATCTACGCCGTGGAACAGGAACACGGCCCTTCAAGTGTGACAGGTTAGTAGCCTCGCTCCTGACATGGACTTGAAAGAAAGCAGACAGCGAAACTCGTCAACGCTAATTGCTTGTGAAGCTGTTAATATGAGTCGGGATGGTTTTGCAGAAAGACTATCCCTGCATCTTCAGACTTTCACCCAGGGTTTTACTGAGAGGCTGACAGGACTACCTAAAACTCCAGTCCCAATACAAAGTGTACTACCCTCCATAAGAGACCACTCAGAATCTTCGGCCCTTCTCTGCCATTCTCCTGTGATGAAAGGCAAAGAATGACTGGGGGATGAGGGAAGTGGGGGAGGTATTTAAGCCTTTAGCTGGGGTGTCTTTGCCTCCTCCTGGTGGCCAACAGTAAATGAATGAAGCCGTGGACTCTTCTCCCCTTTAGATGGAAAAAGAATTGTTGCTCTTCATAAAGATGGCATAGGCTATAAGAAGATTGCCAAGATCCTGAAACTGAGCTGCAGCACGGTGGGCAAGACCATACAGCAGTTTCACAGAACAGTTTCCACTCAGAACAGGCCTCCCATGGTCGACCAACGAAGTTGATTGCACGTGCTCAGCGTCATATCCAGAGGTTGTCTTTGGAAAATAGACATATGAGTGCTGCCAGCATTGCTGCAGAGGTTGAAGGGGTGGGGTGTCAGCCTGTGACTGCTCAGACCATACGCTGCACACTACATAAAATTGGGCTGTCGTCCCAGAAGGAAGCCTCTTCTAAAAATGATGTACAAGAAAGCCTGCAAACAGTGTGCAGAAGACAAGCAGACTAAGGACATGGATTACTGGAACCATGTTCTGTGGTCTGATGAGACCAAGATACATTTATTTGGTTCAGATGGTGTCAAGCGTGTGTGGCGGCAACCAGGTGAGGAGTACAAAGACAAGTGTGTCATGCCTTCAGTCAAGCATGGTGGTGGGAGTGTCATGGTCTGGGCCTGCATGAGTACTGCCGGCACTGGGGAACTACACATTGAGGGAACCATGAAGGCCAACATGTACTGTGACATACTGAATCAGAGCATGACCCCCTCCCTTTGGAGACTGGGCCGCAAGGCAGTATTCCAACATAACGACCCCAAACACACCTCCAAGACGACCACTGCCTTGCTAAAGAAGCTGAGGGTAAAGGTGATGGACTGGCCAAGCATGTCTCCAGACCTAAACCCTATTGAGCATCTGTGGGGCATTCTCATACGGAACGTGGGGGAGCGCAAGGTCTCTAACATCCACTAGCTCCATGATGTCGTCATGGAGGAGTGGAAGAGGACTCCAGTGGCAACCTGTGAAGCTCCGGTGAACTCCATGCCCAAGAGGGTTAAGGCAGTTGTGGAAAATAATGGTGGCCACACAAAATATTGATACTTTGGGCCCAATTTGGACATTTCCACTTAGGGGTGTACACACTTTTTTTGCCAATGGTTTAGACATTAATAGCTGTGTGTTGAGTTATTTTGAGGGGACAACAAATTTACACTGTTATACAGGCTGTACACTCACTACTTTACATTGTAGCAAAGTGTCATTTCTTCAGTGTTGTCACATGAAAAGATATAATAAAATATTTACAAAAATGTGTGGGGTGTACTCACTTTTGTGAGACACTGTACATGCAAAACAAGAGCTCACCAGTTGTTACAACTATACATGTCACAGAATATAAAGAAACATTGTGGATAAACAGCCTAGACATGTTTCAGAGTGCACTAATAATTATTAAAACAGAGTATTTTCAAAGTAAAATATAGAAAACTCCTCTACAAATGGACTTTGTATATAATAAAACAACTGATTTGAGGGAGTTACAAGATGAAAAATTGGTTAAAGTTATTTTTTAGCTCTAGGCAAATAGGCAGAGAAGTCATATAAGCTGAGTAGGGACACTTTTGGACCCTAGGTAGAGAAAGCTAAAATGAAAGAAAAAAGATGGAAAGTATTATATGAGAATATGCCTATAATAAAAGTGATTTACAAAACAAAACAAAAATTATATATATATAGTAACACACAGAAGAGCACTCTCACTTCAAAGTCAAATTGCCAGGGTGCTAGTGGACAATGACTAGAAGTAACAAAAACCTGCACTCGCTGGTCTTTTTAGGTCTGAGGAAGGGGATACTCTATCTCCGAAACGTCACAGTAAAGTGTGTATATATATATATATATATATATATATATATGGGTCAAACGTGGATGACTTAATAATGGACTAGAATTCAAGCAACACCTTACTATTATATTGATCTTACGTAAGTGGAGAAACCCTCTATAAGTCAAACAGAAAGGTTATTATAGTGTCTGAGCTGGAACGGAGGAAATTATCTAATTTACCGTCTAGAAATTTGCCTATTATATAACTTTGCCCAATCTAATAGGTAGCTGAGGCCATCTAGTGGTCATATCATGAATTAAGCTAATCTAACTATGAATATGAACTAGGAGAACTTTTCATTTGAATCTCCAGTGAGAAAAGTTATGGAGTAATAACATAAATGGAAGCAGTATCCTAATAATCAAGTAGAAAAGTACTGAGATAGGTACAATAAGGGTCATAAAACAGACATTTTCTTGTGTGATATACTATGGTATAATGAATTACACATATAGGGCAATGTTAAGCTCTCATCTACACCCCCGGCCGCTGGGTGCAATGCAATAAATGATATAGCCCCATTTGTCTATGCTTTGATGCATTTCTCATAGATCCTACACACCGTGTCTCTGGATAGAGCTAAACATTAAAGGGACATGAAACCCCAAACATTTATTTCATGATTCAGATAGAGAATACAATTTTAAACAACTTTCTAATTTACTTCTATTATCTAATTAGTTTATTTCTCTTGGTATCATTTGTTGAAGGAGCAGCAATGCACTACTGGTTTCTAACGGAACACATGGGTGAGCCAATAACAATTGTTATATATCTGCAGCCACCAATCAGCAGCTAGAACCTAGGGGTTTTTTGCTGCTCCTGAGCTCACCTTGATAACACTTTCAGCAAAGGATAACAAGTGAAGGAAGCAAATTAAATAATAGAAGTAAATTGGAAAGTTGTTTAAAATGATATTCTCAATCTGAATCATGAAAAATTTGGGGTTTCATGTCCCTTTAAAGGACCAGTCAACACTGTAGATTTGCATAATCAACAAATGCAAGATAACAAGACAATGCAATAGCACTTAGTCTGAACTTCAAATGAGTAGTAGTTTTTTTTTCTGACAATTTTAAAAGTTATGTCTTTTTCCACTCCCCCTGTACCATGTGACAGCCATCAGCCAATCACAAATGCATACATGTACCATGTGACAGCAATCAGCCATTCACAAATACATAAACACTTATTCTTGCACATGCTCAGTAGGAGCTGGTGACAAAAAAAGTTTAAATATAAAAAGAGTGTGCACATTTTGTTAATGGAAGTAAATTAGAAAGTTGATTAAAATTGCATGCTCAATCTGAATAATGAAAGTTTAATTTTGATTGAGTGTCCCTTTAAGTAAGATTACATGCTAGAGAAAAAAAAAGTAATGTGGAACTGTATTATACTCCTAGTAGAACACTGTAGCTAAGTTTAAACATATTGAAGTAAAACAAGTCCCCCTCTTGTGCAAAAAGAGAATCCCTTATATGTACCAGAACTCTTTGACGTAAAAGAAAGTGATAAGTTCAGTGTTGTCTTACAGCGCTAAAAATATGGACCTGTAGCTCCTGTCTGGAGTGGGTCCCCAAATACCGACAAATGGAAAGGTATGCAAAATAATGGTCAGAAAGGAGCGCCAATTAATGGCAAGGTCCGATAGAATTTGAGTGTGAATAATGTAATAGTGGTTCGTATAAATAACGATATAGCACTATAGCTTAGCTACAATTATGGTGATTGTGCTGCATTAATGTATAGATTAAAATATATGTGTGGCACAAGAGGGTATATAAAAGTATTTAATACACATTGAACATTTAAAACATAGGTATCGTTAAGACAAATATATTATTAAAAGAACGGCAAGAAATGGTATATAAAAGCATATAAAAACAGAAAACACGCGTGTGTAGCTTGTTCACTACAGGTTAGTAGTGATAGATCATAAGATGGGTTGCCTAAGTGTGAACCTCATACTCGAATAAACATTAAATGTTGGCTAAATATTGATGATGCTAAATGTTGAAAGTGCTGGAATGACAGCAAATATATATAGAGTTTCTAACACATATATATGCAGTGTCTCATATAAAGTTATATTGACATAGACAGGGAAATAATAACAATTAACATAAAAAACGATAATGTCCAGTAGTCACTTCAAAAGATAAGGAATGTGAAAAAAGTTCTGTTATATATATCCAAAAAGTGAAAAGTTAATAAACCATCCAATTTGGTGTGATCCAAAATCGTGATGCAAATAAATCCAAAACAGTGTAAATCCAAAAAAATTGTTTTAAAAGTAATTAATCCAATATTTCAATCCAAAATAGTGATAGAAACAAATCCATGAAAAATGATAAAAAATCAAAAATTATAAAAATCCAAAAGTTAAATCAACTAGTGTGTATACAAACTAGTGAGAGTGATCACAGAAAAAGTATTGGTTAACATCTAAATCAATTCTGGATGTGACAAAAGGAATTATAATCCCATGTAGAAAGTGGTGGAGAAGGAAAATAGAAAAAAGAGTACGAAAAATAAAAATAATTCTGGGAAGTCTTCAAAACCTGTAGATGAAAGATAATAACATAGTATAATACTGTATTAGAATTCAATAATCAAGGAAAATAGCTCACCATAACTTTGTCAACGCGTTTCGGCCCACAGGAGAGGCCTTTATCAAGACTATGGTATGGTGTGGGTGAGCTAAGATCTTTATACCCCTCTCTAACCAATCATATTACACTCGGATTGCGCCAAATTTTCGCGCCAAAATCGTAATACCGGAAGTGGTAAACCGGAAGTGTTTATCTGTATATGGAATGGTTCAGTTCTATCTTTATGATGTTCTTATTTATTAGTTAAAAAGGCTTATGTGGGAACATTATCTTAGATGTTCTTAATATGCTCTTTCAGTTGCCCTGTATATTTGCCATGTCGGTTCTGTTTGTGGTAAACAGTTGCGCTTTACCGGAAATTGTTAAACCGGAAGTGGCGAAAAATGTAAACATCCGGTGGAGCTATACCGGATGTTGCGCTTTACCGGATATGGTTAGACCGGAAGTAGCACTTTACCGGATATGGTTGGACCGGAAGTGGCAAAAAAGTAAACAGAGCCGATATCTATAATCTGAGATTTGATTCCCCTTTGGTGTATATTAAAATTTTTTTGATTGGTTAGAGTGTCCGGTAGATGTATAAAGAGTATCAGGCCCATTTATCAAAGGGCTTGCGGACCTGATCCGACACTGCGGATCAGGTCCGCAAGACCTCGCTAAATGCGGAGAGCAATACGCTCTCCGCATTTAACATTGCACCAGCAGCTCACAAGAGCTGCTGGTGCAACGCCGCCCCCTGCTGACTCGCGGCCAATCGGCCGCCAGCAGGGAGCTGTCAATCAACCCGATCGTATTCGATCGGGTTGATGTCTGGCGATTCCTGTCCGCCTGTTCAGAGCAGGCGGACAGGGTTATGGAGCAGCGGTCTTTAGACCGCTGCTTCATAAGTTGTGTTTCTGGCGAGTCTGAAGACTCGCCAGAAACACGGCCCTTCAAGCTCCATACGGAGCTTGATAAATGGGCCTGTTTGTGTGTATCTATCTACATTACGTATATAGCATACATGATATTGAGTTCTGAAAACTTTTATTTTTCATTATCCATTATCGATCTAGTTAGAACTAGCTTCATTGTTGAATAGCTATAGGAGCAACATAGTAAACTTATATTGAAAAATGCGGATAGAGAGGAAACTTGTCTTTATCTAAGTGTTTTAATAGTGATTATGAGGTAAATAGAGGTTGGTTTAGGAAAAGTGTAGGGATCTAATTGATTAGTTTTCTGCTAATGAATTATGATAATGAGTTAAAAAATTCTTGGAATGGAATTTTTTTTTTTAAAATGTGGTGGGGGATACTCTTAATTCAAGTATCTAATGTAAGGTGTATAGTTTGGATGCCCTTTCAATTAGCGTATATATGTTTAATTGGTTCTTAGCGTATATATGTTTAATTGGTTCTTAGCCTAGTTGGCATATACTGAGACTCATTTATAGGTGGTATAATCTATTTGTTAATCAATGTGTATGTGCCTCCAGTTTTCTTATCAGTATTACCTTATGATACTGCTATATTAGTATAGGGACTTATCTCCCCACTGCAAGTGATGTCTAAATTTGTATCTTTATCCTTATAGAAGGTCAGGCTTAGATTGTTTTTTTAACCTGCTATGTTAAATATCTTTGGATTGAAATATTGGATTAATTACTTTTAAAACAATTTTTTTTGGATTTACACTGTTTTGGATTTATTTGCATCACGATTTTGGATCACACCAAATTGGATGGTTTATTAACTTTTCACTTTTTGGATATATATAACAGAACTTTTTTCTGACCATTATTTTGCGTAAAAGAAAGTGACTCAAGTGGAATACAAAAATAACATAACTGAACCAACCAGACATCTTAAACCATACGTTACATTTTAAACAATAAACTTGAAAGACTCCATGGTGTGTTGCTGTAGTGAATAAAAAATACAAACTCAAGTCAGCCCGGTGAAATTTGTCATCAGGATATTGTCCGGTGAGCATATATTCGTTATGTGAGTTTTAAATGATTCAGAAGGGATGTAAATAAAAGTCCTGTGTTTTAAACTGAGTAAAATTAATAAACAATGAAAGAGTTATAAACCTATTGTTTAATCTTGCATATGGAAATGCAAGTTTCAAATACATACAAGACAAATGGTGCCGATTCAGGATTCTCTTTAGCCAGTATCAAAAATTGTGGTCTCCTTCATTGTCAAAGCTAAAAAGTGCATAGGGCACCGTACCATGGCGGCTGGTGATTCTTGTATAGAGTGCAGCACAGTCAGGTGGTTTATAAGTTAGAGTCCAATTATTACCGATCCTTTGCCGTAAGTTTTTGTGTTCTTATTATCATCTGTAAAAAAATTTCCCAGTGGGGATGATGGCGCTGATTAGGCGGTATTTTGCTGATTCATGTGGCATTGCAAGACATTGGGCTGAGTGTTCCAGATGTTCATATATATAGTTGGTAGGCATAGTGTGTTGATTGCGCTGGTCATCTCGGGTATCTATAATTAGCCCCTGGTCCTTATGTATAGCCAAGTGAGTGTGTGGGGTATAAAGCGTTTTTACATTCTGGAGTCTGCTGCATATTCTGGATATACCCATTTGTTATATCATTTGATGTGTCCGATCCAAATACTTTTTCAGGCAATCTCTGTACTAAAGGTTCAGCATTCTCTATGAAAGCTCTAGGCAGAGATTTTTGGTAGATGTTGTACAGTAGACGCTCTAGTTTGGCAAAGCGATGGACCAGTGTTTGCATTGAAATACACTCCCACGTGGTCGCCATATTGGTACTCATACACCTCATCCGGTGTTGTAGAATAAATGCTCAGTAAGACAGATGTGTGACGGATCTCCCTAATACCCCTCCTGGGTATATCCACCAGTAGTGCTTCCTACAGACTGGAAACCACAAAAACCTCCAATAATTATTATCGGTTATTTGTAGAGTGCCAACAGATTCCACAGCGCTATAAACATAGGCGGTATACAAGGTAGCAATTATAGGGATCAAATGGGTAGCGGGCCCTGCCTAGAGTCGCACTGTTGTAGTCAGCTCTTGTGAAGGTGATCTGCAAGCAGTTGGGCTCTTAGGCTTACATTCTAAGGGGGTTCATAGCGTATAGCAATGGAGGAGAGGAACTGTTATTAGGAAAGGTTAGTGTAGGTTGTATGCATCCCTGAACAGAAGAGTCTTTAGGGAGTGCTTGAAGCTTTCAAAACTAGGGGAGAGTCTTGTGAAGCGAGGCAGAGAGCTCCACAAGAGAGAGCTAGGGAGACCAGAGAGGACTAGTTGCAGTAGTCAAGGCGGGAAAGGATGAGAGTGAATTAAAATCTTAGTTGTGTCTTGTGTAAGGAAATGTCTAATTTTATTGATGTTTTTAAGGTGGAAGCAGCAGGATTTAGCCAAAGCCTGAATGTGAGGAGTGAAAGAAAGATCCCCAAGACATTGGGTATGTGGGGTAGGGGTAATGATGGAGTTGTCAACAGTTATAGAGAGATGGGGGTGGAGATTTTAGAAGAAGGGGGGGAAATAAGGAGCTCAGTTTTGGAGAGATTTAGCTTAAGGTAGTGAGAGGACATCCATGAAAAGATGTAAAAAAAAAGACAGTTAGTGACACGGGTTAGCAAGGAAGGAGGTAGGTCTGGAGCAGAGATGTAGATTTGGGTGTCGTCGGCATTCAAATTATATTGAAACCCATGGGACTTTATTAGGGAACCTAATGATGATGTGTAGATTGAGAAAAGAAGGGGACCGAGGACAGAGCCTTGCAGTACCCCAACAGAAAGTGATAACGGGGCAGGGGAAGACCCAGAAAAGGCTAAACTAAAGGTACGGTTAGACAGGTGGAAGAGAACCACAAGAGGGCTGTGTCACAAATGCCGAAGGATTGGAGGATTGGGGCAAAAGAGGGTGGTCAACAGTATCAAAGGCTGCAGACAGATCAAGGAGGATAAGCAGAGAGAAGTGGCCTTTTGATTTTGCTGTAAGTAGGTTGATGGTAACCTTAACGATTGCCATCTCTGTGGAGTGATGGGGGCGAAATAAAGATTGCAGTGGGTCAAGGAGGGAGTGTAATGTAAGGAAATTGGATAGGTGTGCATGTACTAGCTTTTCAATAAACTTTGAGGCAAAAGGGAGTAGGAAAATAGGGCAATAGTTGGATGGGGAGGGTTGATTTATAGGTTTTTTGAGGATAGATGTGACCAGTGCACGTTTTAGATATGAGGGAAATATACCAGTGCTGTGCTGAGGGAGAGATTGAAAATGTGTGTGAGTATAGGTGTAAGGGTAGAAGAGAGGGAGGGGAGTAGCTGTGAGGGGATGGGGTCGAGAGGACAGGTAGTGAGCTGAGAGCGCAGTATAAGTGCAGAAACTTCTTCCTCAGTAACAGGGGAGAAAAAGCTAAAATATATGGTTATGAGGGTTTTAGTTGATTGCAAGCTTTTAAGGGGGTGAGAGGCTGGAAGCATGTTGAGAGCTGAATTAGTTTCTGATGGAATTGATTTTGTTATTGAAGTGGCTGGCAAATTTCCCCAAGAATCAGACAACACCGATTTTGGAGTAAAAAAAACTGATAAACACTTTATTCCAAGGTGTACAGACATTTTATACTCTTTTTAAGGAACAATCCCCCTTCAACTGGGTAATCATATCAACAGGGGACCAATGGGAAGGTAATCAGATAAAACAGGGGAACTATGGGAAGGTTATTGACACAGATAACAGTGATTCTGACTCTGGGCACGTAAGCTCTCTTTGATGATAATGGGATTAGTGGTGGCAGGTTCTATTAATAAGGGCTGAGTCATCAGGGTGTGATCTAGAGGTGACCAAAACTAGTTCCAGTTAGTCTGTCCAAAAATAGTCCCAGGGAGTTGGCAGCAGGGCTTGTGCCTCAGCTGCTCAAACCGCGACACTGCCCGAACCTTCTCCCAGTAGAAAGGTGGTATCTCTGTAGCCCTTGGTTCAATACACTCTGCAGCCCTTGGTCCACAAAAATACCCCCCCCCCGTTCCATAGTCCGACAGACCTGGCTCGATCCACATGGGTCAGCTTGGGGATGTCCGGGATTAAGGATCATTTATAAATCTGTTTGCCGGGAGAGGCCAATAGCGTTTCCATTCTGTTTTCCTGGCTGATACTGCACAGTAAAATTGTAAGGCTGTAGGGCAAGACTCCAGCTCAATAAGCGCCCATTGTCCCCAGAAACTCGGTTGAACCAAATTAAAGGATTGTGGTCAGCGAGCACCGTGAAGGATCGTCCATAGTGGTATGGCTGTAACTTTTTCAAGGCCCACACCAGTGCCAAACACTCCTTCTCTATGGCCGCGTACCCCATTACTCTGTGTAGCAGCTTGCAGATGATGTATGCTACCGGGTGCTCACTGCCGTCGGCTCCGACCTGACTCAGAACTACTCCCAACCCAAAAGTAGAGGCATCTGTGTGAACACAAAAATGTTTATTTGAGTCAGGAGCAGTGAGAATGTGTGCTGATGTTAAAGCGCTCTTGAGTCATTGGAAGGCAGCCACACACTATAGGGACTACAGGACCTGTCGGGGAAGGTTTTTCTTTGTCAGGTCAGTAAGGGGTTTGGCAATAGTGCTGTAGTTGAGAACAAACCTACAGTAATACCCTGCCGTTCATAGTAAAGCCAAGACCTGGGTTTTCATCTGGGGGGGTGGGCCACTGGGCAACCGCCTCAACCTTCGCAGGTTCGGGTTGTTGTCGCCTGCACCCCACCCGATGTCCAAGGTACTGAACCTCGGACATCCCTATGCTGCACTTTTCTGGCTTCAATGTCATTTCCGCAGCCATAATGCGGTCCAACATGGTACTCCGGTGGAGCAGATGCTCTTCCCAGGTATCGCTGTAGATCGCGTTGTCGTCCAGATATGCACAGGCATAGTCCTGGAGGCCATCTAGGAGTCGATCTACCATCCCCTGGAACATCACTGGGGATCAGCTAAAATAAGTTGATATATAGCCACAGAAGATGGATCAGCTATATCCTGGTGTGTGCTAATAAGGCAATCAATGTGAAGTCTCAAAATTTGGCAGATTAGTAAGGATTCTGTCAGAGCTCCCAGAAAGTACGTCCTGTCAGGTACGAAGCACAGACACGCCCTCCAATTTACCTTTAACTACTGGGAGCTATCTGAACACATCTGTAAATCAATGATGAGGTTTATAAGTGCAACCACCAATCAGCAGCTAGCTCCTGACGCCTAAGCCAACCTAGGTATGCTTTTCAACAAAGGATACCAAGAAAATAAAGCAAATTAGATAATAGAAGTAAAAGGGAAATCATATCCTCTATATATCAGTGTTTCTCAACCGCGGTCCTCAAGTACCCCAAACAGACCAGGTTTTTATTATAGCTGAACTAAAGCAGAGGTGAGATAATCAGCTGATGGGTGACAGCAGGATAGGAACCATGGTTACTGATCAGCTGATTATTTCACCTGTGCTCTAGTTCAGTTATAATGAAAATCTGGCATGTTAGGGGTACTTGGGGACCGGGTTTGAGAAACACTGCTCTATATGAATCAAAGAAAATGTTTAGGTTTAATTTCCCTTTAACACCAAATAAATGTTAGATATAATCTGTATTCAAAGCAAAGATTAGCCAAAGAGTAATATTGTTTTTTTTCTTTTATAGTTAAATTATAAATAACAAAAAACATGTCTAAAGTTTTAGCTTCTAGAAAGCAACAGATGCTGCCATGTTATAAGCTAGGTTTTCTCTCTCTGCTGAAACCAATTAGGGACAGTTATAAAAGGGACACTGAAATGTTCAGCCAATGACTGTATGGAAAATAGCAGTGATTAAAGGGACATAATACTCATATGCTAAATCACTTGAAACTGATGCAGTATAACTGTAAAAAGCTGACAGGAAAATCTAACCTGAGCATCTCTATGTAAAAAAGGAAGATATTTTACCTCACAACTTCCTCAGCTCAGCAGAGTAAGTTCTGTGTAAAAAGTTATACTCAGCTGCAGGTAAAAAAAAATTAAAAATGAAGAAATGAACAGCAGCCAATCAGCATCAGCAGTGCTGAGGTCATGAACTCTTTTACTGTGATCTCATGAGATTTGACTTAACTCTCATGAGATTTCATTGTAAACTTCCTTAAACTGAATAGGGAAATAAGATGAGAGTGCACGAGGCTCATACTTTCAGCTGTCCCAGGACAGACATAGAGACATACTGATATGCTGCTTAGAAATCCTTTACAATGGGATGTGGCTACTGAGGAACTTTTGAGGTAAAATATCTTTCTTTTTTACATAGAGATGTTCATGTGATATTTTCTAGTCAGCTTTTTACAGCTATACTGCATCACTTTCAAGTGTTTAAACATTTGGGTATTAAAGGCCCTTTAAGTCTGGAGTTTGCACTTACATTTTTAACAGGAATTGGAAAGCTCACAATATTTAGAGTCAAATTACAGGAAAAGGTGACAAAATAAAATATTAAAAGTATATAATAATGTGTTTTTTTACTACATATAATTAAACATTTTCTATTACAGTCTCAAAGTGTTTAAGGGACAGGAAACCCCACATTTTTCTTTCATTATTTGGATAAAACATATAATTTTAAACAACTTTCCAATGTGCTTCTATTATCAATCTTGCTTCATTATCTTGTTATCCTTTGTTGAAGGCAATAAAAACACAAAATAGTAAAGCAGAGCTTAACTAAAAAAACTGGTGTGCACAACGGTGCTAAACAATGCAGTCTTACAGTTCACAAGTTCCCAGTGTATAAAGATGTGGAAAAGGAAGGGCAATGGAAATACTGGATGCCTTCAAAACACTTTCTATCATTCCCTGCGGGTCCTGATGCAGCTGTTCTCTTTACCGGTGTATTTCTCCTCACACAGGTCAAAGGGATAATTGCAGACTGTAAAAATAGAAGACAGCGCAAAACGGACCAGATTCAAGGTAGTATTTTATTCAAGATGACAACACGCCACAAAAACAAATTCTACTTACAAGATGTAAGTTGTTAAAAAGCATTTCACAAATTATGTAGTGAACAATTCAGTCCCTCTCCGGTGTTAGGATAATCAACTGCCGACCGGAAGGGTGTAAATGCTTTTTAACAACTTACATCTTGTAAGTAGAATTTGTTTTTGTGGCGTGTTGTCATCTTGAATAAATTACTATCTTGAATCTGGTCCTTTGCTGAAGGAACAGCATTTCACTACAAGCAGTTAGCTGAACACATCTAGTCAGCCAATCACAAGAAACATATATGTGCAGGCACCAATAAGCAGCTAGCTCCCACTAGGTAGGATATGTGCATATTCTGTTTAAACAAGGCATACCAAGAGAATGAAGCACATTTGAAAATAGAAGTACATTTAAAAGTATCTTAAAATTACATGCTCTATCTGAATCATGCAAGTTTAATTTTGACTTCTCTATCCCTTTAATATCCATTAAAGGGACATGAAACTCAAAAATTTTCTTTCGTGATTCAGATAGAGAATACAATTTTAAACAACTTTCTAATTTACTGCTATTATCTAATTTATTTCATTCTCTTGGTATCATTTCTTGAAGGGGCAGCAATGCACTAATGGTTTCTAACTAAACATATGGGTGAGCCAATGACAATCGGTTTATATATGTAGCTACCAATCAACAGCTAGAGCCTAGGTTCTCTGCTGCTCCTGAGCTTGCCTAGATAAATCTTTCAGCAAAGCATAACAAGAGAAGGAAACAAATTAAATAATAGAAGTAAATTAGAAAGTTGTTTAAAATTATATTCTCTATCTGAATCATGAACGAAAAAATGTGGGTTTCATGTCCCTTTAAGTCCCTTTAAGTCTCTCTCCCCCCTCTCTTTTGCTCTCCCTTTTCCCTCCTCTATTTTGTTCTGTCTCTCTCCCCTCTCTTTTGCTCTCTCTCTCCATCCCTCTCTTTTGCTCTCTCTCCCCCTCTCTATTGCTCTCTCTCTCCCCTCTCTTTTGCTCTCTTCCCGCCTCTCTTTTTCTCTCTCTCCCCACTCTCTTTTTCTCTCTCTTCCCTCTATTTTGCTCTTTCCCCTCTCTTTTGCTCTCTCTCCCCCCTCTCTTTTGCTCTCTCTCTTCCTCTCTCTTTTGCTCTCTCTCTCTTTCCCCCTCTTATTATCTCTCTCCCCCTCTCTTTTGCTCTCTCTCTCCCCTCTCTTTTTCTCTCTCTTCCCTCTAATTTGCTCTTTCCCCTCTATTTTGCTCTCTCTTTTCCCTCTCTTCTGCTCTTCCCCCTCTCTTCTGCTCTTCCCCCTTCTTTAGCACTTTCCTATCTCTTTTTGTCTCTCCCCCTCTCTTTCTATTTCTATCCCCTCTCTCTCTCGCTGACCGTGCCTGACCACGCCCCACCATGTCTGGTCACGCCCGACCATGCCTGGTCACGTCCGGCCACGCCCACACTGCCGCCCGGTCATGCCCATTTTTGCCCAACCGCCGCCAACAGCATGTCAGGTAAGGCCAGGTGTGTTTGTCCTCGTGCTGTCTCTACTGCGCATGACAGCTTCAGACAAACACACTTGGCTTTTTATATTATAGGATAGGTGTCTCTCCTTCACATACAGAACCCTGTAGTGAGATAAACATCTCTCAATGTAAAATTTATGTTTCTAAAATTCTTTCAGGGACCTCGCCGTACTGACAAGACTTTTTAGATCATCTAATCTGATATGACAGCTTTAGCTGTGCCCTTAGTCTGAATTTCAAATGAGTAGTAGATTTTTCTCTGACAAATTTCAAAGTTAGTTGAGTAGTCCTTCCCTTTGCATCATGTGACAGCCATCAGCCAATCATAAAATGCAGATACGTATTTACTGTGAATTCTTTCACATGCTCAGAAGGAGCTGGTGCCTCAGAAAGTGTGCAGATAAAAAAAGGGGGATTGTGCACATTTTGATAATGGAAGTGAATTGCAAAGTTGTTTACAATTGAGTGCTCTATCTGAATCATGAAAGTTTAAATTTGTTCCATTAACTATATCAGGAATAATCACTAAATGAACGCTAGAAAATATAGATGAAGGAAGCCAGTATGAATTTCAAACATCTAGGGCCCGATCCGATATGCAGCGTAGCCCACAAAAGCCGGCGACGCCAAAGTTTGCGCGGGTTTGGTATCACATATACCGCTTAACATAGAAGTTACGCTCGTATATTTCTGCCTTTGGCCGTAGTTTTTTGGCCCATAGACAGGTATACCAAACCCGCGCAGTTTGGTATCCAATATACAGCGTAAGGACTTACGTGGCGAAAATGGAGAAATCTTACTCCATTTTCACCTCGCCACAAATTGCAGGCGTAGTAAGCCTTACGCTGAGTATTGGAGCCCCATAACTCCCTAAACTGCCTGCAAAATAAAACCTAACACCTAACACATGCGCAATGTCTATCTACCTGTCAACCGCAATCCCCTGCCGCAATCCCTAATAAAGTGTTTAACCCCTAAACCACCACTCCCGGACCCCGCTGCCAGCTACATTAAATGTCTAACCCCCTAATGTGATCCCCCTACACCGCCGCCACCTATATTAAAGTTATTACCCCCTAATGTGAGCCCCCTACCCCGCCGCCACCTATATTAAAATTATTAACCCCTAATCTTATCCCCCTACCCCGCCACCACCTACATTAAAATGATAACCCCCTAATGTGAGCCTTTACCCCGCCGCCACCTACATTAAAATGATTAACCCCTAATATGATCCCCCTACCCCGCCGCCACCTATATTAAAATGATTAACCCCTAATATAATCCCCCTACACCGCCGCCACCTATATTAAAATTATTAACCCCTAATCTAATCCCCCTACACCGCCGCCACCTATATTAAAATTATTAAAGGAATACTAAACTAATTTTTTTCTTTCATGATTCAGATAGAGCATGAGATTTTAAGCAACTTTCTAATTTACTCCTATTATCAATTTTTCTTTGTTCTCATGCTATCTTGATTTGAAAAAGCAGTACTGTAAGCTTTAGAGCCAGACCATTTTTTGTTCAGCATCTGGGTAGCACTTGCTGATTTGTAGCTAAATGTAGCAAACCAATTGGCAAGCGTTACCCAGGTGCTGAACTAAAAATGGGCTGGCTCCTAACCTTTCATTACTGCTTTTTCAAATCAAGATAACATGAGAACAAAGAAAAATGGATAATAGGAGTAAATTAGAAAGTTGCTTAAAATTGCATGCTCTATCTGAATCATGAAAGAAAAAATTTGGGGTTAGTATCCCTTTAACCCCTAATATGATCCCCCTACCCCGCCGCCACCTATATTAAAATTATTAACCCCTAATCTAATCCCCCTACACCGCCGCAACCTATATTAAAATTATTAACCCCTAATATGATCCCCCTACCCCGCCTCCACCTATATTAAAATTATTAACCCCTAATCTAATCCCCCTACACCGCCGCCACCTATATTAAATATATTAACCACTAAACCTAACTCTAACCCTAACACCCCCTAACGTAATTATTATTAAAATAAATCTAAATAATATTAATAATATTAACTAAATTATTCCTATTTAAATCTAAATACTTACCTATAAAATAAACCCTAAGATAGCTACAATATAATTAATAATTACATTGTAGCTATTTTAGGGTTTATATTTATTTTACAGGTAACTTGGTATTTATTTTAACTAGGTACAATAGCTATTAAATAGTTAATAACTATTTAATAGCTACGTAGTTAAAATAATTACCAAATTACCTGTAAAATAAATCCTAACCTAAGTTACAAATACACCTACCCTATCAATAAATTAATAAAATAAACTACAATTATCTAAACTAAAATATAATTAAATACACTAAACTATATTACAAACCCCCCCACACTAAATTACAAAAAATAAAAAAAGATTACAAGAATTTTAAGATAATTACACCTAATCTAAGCCCCCTAATAAAATAACAAAGCCCCCCAAAATAAAAAAAATGTCCCTACCCTAAACTAAATTACAAAATTAATCCGCTCTATTACCAGCCCTTAAAAGGGCCTTTTGTGGGGCATTGCCCCAAAGTAATCAGCTCTTTTACCTGTAAAAAAAAAGAACAACCCCCCCATTACAACCCACCACCCACACACCCCTACTCTAAAACCCACCCTATCCCCCCTTAAAAAAACCTAAGTCTAACCCCCAAGTGGTCCTTACCTGTCCTGAAGACCGGCGGAGAAGGTCCTGTTCCAGGCAGAGAAGTCTTCTTCTAGGCGGCGACCTCTTCTTCTTCCAGGAACCAGCCGGCGCGGAGCGGAGGAGTTGAAGACCGATGACCGCGGAGCTGAAGACCGTCCTCTCTGGAACTTAAGACCGGCGATGCAGGAACTGAAGAACGGCGACGCTAGAACTGAAGACCGGAGCCATGGAGCGTGGAGGATCCTCTTCATACGATCGCCGCCGTACACTGAATAGGAATTCAAGGTACGCGATTAAAAATGGCGTCCCTTGAATTCCTATTGGTGGCGGCGGTGTAGGGGGATTAGATTAGGGGTTAATAAATTTAATATAGGTGGCGCGGTGTAGGGGGATCATATTAGGGGGTAATCATTTTAATGTAGGTGGCGGCGGGGTAGGGGCTCACATTAGGGGGTAATCATTTTAACGTAGCTGGCGGCGGTGTAGGGGGATCACATTAGGGGGTTAGACATTTAATATAGCTGGCGGCGGTTTAGGGGGTTAGACATTTAATGTAGCTGGCGGCGGTGTAGGGGGATTAGATTAGGGGTTAATACAGTTAATATAGGTGGCGGCAGGGTAGGGGGCTCAGATTAGGGGTTAATATATATAATATAGGCGGCGGCGGTGTAGGGGGCTCAGATTAGGGGTTAATATATATAATATAGGTGGCGGCGGTGTAGGGGGCTCAGATTAGCGGGTAATATAGTTAATATATGTGGCGGCGGGGTCCGGGAGCGGCGGTTTAGGGGTTAATACATTTATTGTTAGGAGTGAGAGGGGGGATTGCGGATAGAGGGGTATACATGTCGGGCTATGTTTGGGAGGCGTGTTAGACAGTAACGGGAGATTTAGTATTTTAGTAAGTTTTTTTTAGGCGGCGGCAGTTTCTAAAGTGCCATAAGTCACTGGCAACTCCAGAAATTTGTACTTACGCAGATTTCTGGACATGGCTAGTTTGTCAGACTTACGGCACTTTAGCAACTGCCGGCGCCATATATGAGATAGCTCGCTGTGCAAGCTGAAACTACGGGCGGCGCAGGTTTCCACGCTTGCGCCGAAACCTGCGCCATATATCGTATCGTGCCCCTAGTATGAACAAGGAGGCCCTTGGTAGTCCAATGAGTTTGCCCAGGGTCACTGTTCTAAGCAGTCTCATATCCGGTTTAGCTAATTTGCATCATTTTGCAAAATACTTTGGTTACAGAATTTGCTTTCAGACCTCTTTGAGTGTGGGACATGCACAAAAGCAAGGAGGTGAGTAATGAGACTGTAGCATTTAGCTGTAAAGAGCACATTTGTATATTTCAGTTACCTCAGGCCATATTGGGTTCGATTTATCAATGCACAGACAGACAAGGCTTCCAAATAGTAACCTGCCCCCTGTGATCACAGCTAGCAGGTAGCATCATGCTGCCCACATTTATTATTGCACCAGCAGCTGCTCGTGCAATGCCTCCCCCTCCTCTAGTGCAGCCAATCGCGCAAGAGCAGCAGCTGTCAGTCATCCTGGTCAGATTAGTCCGGTGGAATATTAAACCGCCAGTTCAGAGGTGGAGGAGAAGTATTGGTTTCATGTTCACTTATGTACCTCAGGAGCTCCAAAGCTACTTGATAAATGGATGCATGTGGGTAAAATGAAAAATCGCATAACAATCTTATGATTAATTGGTCAGCATTTAGAGATTTTCTAGTATGCAAATGTAAGAAACATTTCCCTAAAATACAGAATCTATCAAATTTAAACATTACAACCACGTGTTACTCCATAACAATGTACATTTATTAATTTACTAACTACAGGGTAGTATTTAGGATTTTCACAAGAATATAATCACATTAATTACACTGCACTGCAGGACAAATGTCTAATATGTATGCATTAGGAGATCATGTTACAGGCAATAGCATAAAGAAGAGTTATTTGCCCTAGGGAGATGCAACAAATGATAGGTACAATGTAATGTATCTATGCCTCACTATTATTAAAGAGGATTGCATCTTTGAAAATAAATTTAGGGGACAATAAAACTTCCAAGGCAAAAAGATGGACAGTTTAATAGTCCTCCTTCCGTTAAGACCCCATAACTTTATTTTATAGGTCTGACCTAAAGGCCAATCCAATTTATTTTTATTCCTCTAAATGCGCTGCCTGCTCTGTCCCTTTATAGGAATAGGATTGGTGGACAAAATGTTGTATATTAATTAAATGGCTTACTCTGCGTGGCAGATTTACAATATATAACGAGACATGGTTAGTTAGAGAAGGGGGTGGAATATTCCTGGTGTCCTTCCGTGTTCCCCTAAACTATTCTTGATAACAGAGAAGCCTTAAGGGGACATTCAAAACACATATATAGCAATTAAGCACCACACTCTATAAAGAAATTATAAAAAAATTCTAACATATGGGTATTGTAAATCAAAAGCAGTTCAGGTAAACACACTTGTATTGTGATGGTTTATTCTGCTAATCTCCTAAAAAACAGGAGTTTACTTTACCTTTTAACACTTTTCATAGAACTTAAAGGGACAGTATACACAACTTTTCATATAACTGCATGTAATAGACACTAATACGAAGAAAAATATGCACAGATACGGATCTAAAAATCCAGAATAAAAACTTACTTAGAAGCTCCCAGTTTAGCACTGTTGACTAGGTTAGGCTGGGACACCCAGTAAAAAGGGCTGGAAAAACAATAAGAGCAGACCCTCCCCCAATTCCCTGCAGATGAAAAGACAGATAACTTAAAGGGACACTAAACCCACATTTTTTCTTTCAGGATTCAGATAGAGCAGCAATTTTAAGCAACTCTCTAATTTTCTCCTATTATCAATTTTGCATCTACAAGACATTTTTGCAAAGAAAAATCTAGTGTACAATGTCCCTGCAGGGACATTGCAGGGGTTAGTGTTTCTGTTTTACCCATTGGTGTTTATGTGTGTGTGTGTGTGCGCATGTGACTGTGTGTGTATTTATGTATGTATGTGAGTGTGTATGTGACTGTGTGTGTATTTATGTATGTATGTATGTATGTATGTATGTATGTATGTGTGTGTGTGTGTATGTATGTGACTGTGTGTGTATTTATGTATGTATGTGTGTGTGTGTGTGTATGTATGTATGTGACTGTGTGTGTATTTATGTATGTATGTATGTGTGTGTGTGTGTGTATGTATGCGACTGTGTGTGTATTTATGTATGTATGTGTGTGTGTGTGTGTGTGTGTATGTATGTGACTGTGTGTGTATTTATGTATGTATGTGTGTGTATGTATGTGACTGTGTGTGTATTTATGTATGTGTGTGTGTGTGTATGTATGTGACTGTGTGTGTATTTATGTATGTATGTATGTATGTGTGTGTGTGTATGTATGTGACTGTGTGTGTATTTATGTATGTATGTATGTATGTGTGTGTGTGTGTGTGTATGTATGTGACTGTGTGTGTATTTATGTATGTGTGTGTGTGTATGTATGTGACTGTGTGTGTATTTATGTATGTATGTATGTGACTGTGTGTGTATTTATGTATGTATGTATGTATGTATGTGTGTGTGTGTGTATGTATATGACTGTGTGTGTATTTATGTATGTATGTGTGTGTGCATGTGACTGTGTGTGTATTTATGTATGTATGTGTGTGTGTGTGTATGTATGTGACTGTGTGTGTATTTATGTATGTATGTATGTGTGTGTGTGTATGTATGTGACTGTGTGTGTATTTATGTATGTGTGTGTGTGTGTATGTATGTGACTGTGTGTGTATTTATGTGACTGTGTGTGTATTTATGTGACTGTGTGTGTATTTATGTGACTGTGTGTGTATGTATGTGACTGTGTGCGTATTTATGTATGTATGTATGTGTGTGTATGTATGTGACTGTGTGTGTATTTATGTATGTGTGTGTGTGTATGTATGTGACTGTGTGTGTATTTATATATGTATGTATGTGACTGTGTGTGTATTTATGTGACTGTGTGTGTATTTATGTATGTGTATGTATGTGACTGTGTGTGTGTGTGTGTGTATGTGACTGTGTGTGTATTTATATATGTATGTATGTGACTGTGTGTGTATTTATGCATGTGTGTATATATGTATGTGACTGTGTGTGTATTTATGCATGTGTGTATGTATGTATGTGACTGTGTGTGTATTTATGCATGTGTGTATATATGTATGTGACTGTGTGTGTATGTATGTATGTCACTGTGTGTGTATTTATGTATGTATGTGTGTGTGTGTGTGTATGTATGTGACTGTGTGTGTATTTATGTATGTATGTATGTGTGTGTGTGTGTGCATGTGACTGTGTGTGTATTTATGTATGTATGTATGTGTGTGTGTGTGTGTGTGTATATGTATGTGACTGTGTGTGTATTTATGTATGTATGTGTGTGTGTGTGTGTGTGTGTATGTATGTGACTTTGTGTTTATTTATGTATGTATGTATGTATGTATGTGTGTGTGTATGTGACTGTGTGTGTATTTATGTATGTATGTGTGTGTGTGTATTTATGTATGTATGTATGTGTGTGTGTGTGTGTGTGTATGTATGTGACTGTGTGTGTATTTATGTATGTATGTATGTATGTGTGTGTGTGTGTATGTATGTGACTGTGTGTGTATTTATGTATGTATGTATGTGTGTATGTATGTGACTGTGTGTGTATTTATGTATGTATGTATGTGTGTGTGTGTGTGTGTATGTGACTGTGTGTGTATTTATGTATGTGTGTGTGTGTGTGTGTGTATGTATGTGACTGTGTGTGTATTTATGTATGTGTGTGTGTGTGTATGTATGTGACTGTGTGTGTATTTATGTATGTATGTATGTATGTATGTATGTATGTATGTATGTGTGTGTGTGTATGTATGTGACTGTGTGTGTATTTATGTATGTATGTATGTATGTATGTATGTATGTATGTATGTATGTGTGTGTGTGTGTGTGTATGTATGTGACTGTGTGTGTATTTATGTATGTGTGTGTGTGTGTATGTATGTGACTGTGTGTGTATTTATGTATGTATGTATGTGTGTGTGTGTGTGTGTGTATGTATGTGACTGTGTGTGTATTTATATATGTGTGTATGTGACTGTGTGTGTATTTATGCATGTGTGTATGTATGTATGTGACTGTGTGTGTATGTATGTATGTGACTGTGTGTGTATTTATGCATGTGTGTGTATGTATGTATCTGACTATGTGTGGATTTATGCATGTGTGTGTATGTATGTATGTGACTGTGTGTGTGTTTATGCATGTGTGTGTATGAATGTGTGTGACTGTGTGTGTATTTATGCATGTGTGTATGTATGTATGTCTGTGTATGTGTGTATGTATGTATGTGACTGTGTGTGTATTTATGCATGTACTGTGTGTGTGTGTATGTATGTATGTGACTGTGTGTGTATTTATGCATGTTTGTGTGTGTGTGTGTGTGTGTGTGTATGTTTGTGGAACCAGCAAATTACAGACCTTGTTACTACAGCATGGGGGGGGGGGTAAACAGTGTCACTATACAGTACCACTATACACAGTACAGGGGGCTGGACCATGTCACAGACTACTGTGATCACTTTATAAAGTACTGGGGCGGGTAGGGTCAGGCCAGCCATCTCACCGGCAGATTACAGACTGTGTCACTGACTCACTATATACAGTACTGGTGGTGGGTTAAACAGTGTCACTATATACAGTAATAGGGTGTCAGACCATCTCACAGACTGTGGGCACAGGGTACCTCCTTTTGCAGACATGTAATCTGATTCACATTTTATTTCTGTGTTAAATGTAAAAAAAAAAAAAAAAAAGATATGTATCAAATTCACTTTTTTGGGGGTGGGGGGGGTGGGGGGGTGGGGGCCCTTCTTAGATTCTTGTACCTGGGCCCTGTGGTTTCTAGTTACGCCTCTGAGAGTCAGAGAATATAAAAGTTTGAGAGAATAAAAAATAAAGTATCAGAGGGATTATTACAATAATAACTAACTACAATTAAAATAAAACACAAATATATATATATATATATATACATGCATACATACAGACACACACACATATATATATACTGTATATATCATAAAATATACTGATGGATTCACTTTGTAACGAGTAAATAAAAAAAATCATAGAAGACGGACCGTGGCCTGGATGAAGATTGGAGAAGATGCTCCATTTTTGGGGATTAGTAATAGTGTTTTTTTGTGTGTTTTTTTAAGATTAGGAAATTTCCGGTATTATAAATTCATCCTTAAGTCCTACAACTCTGCGCTCAGCCTGGCCAAACAACTCTATTTTTCCTCCCTTGTGTTATCATCTCATGCATCCAACCCCAGAAAGCTGTTCTCAACCTTTAACTCCCTTCTACGTCCGACTGCTCTCCCGCCCACTGCCAACCTCACTGCTCAGATTATTGCTGATCACTTCAAACATAAAATTGCCACCATTAGAAAAGAGATCTGCACCTCACACCCTTCAAACTCAGCAATCCTACCCACCCCTTCTATTAACAAAACTCTATGTTACTTCCCCCCTGTAAAAGAGGAAGAAGTCTCTGTACTCCTATTCTTGGCTCATCTCACAACCTGCCCACTTGACCCTATTCCTTCACAACTTCTTCCCTCTCTCTCTCTCTGCTTCACTAACCCCTACCCTATCTCATCTCTTTAACCAAACTCTCACCACTGGCACATTTCTTGAATCATTCAAGCATGCGTCAATCATACCAATCCTAAAAAAGCCCTCGCTTGACCCCTCCACCCCTTCTAACTATCGACCGGTTTCCTTACTTCCCTTTGCTTCAAAATTATTGGAACGACTAGTCTATAATCGGCTAACTCAGTTTCTCACAACTAACTCTTTACTTGATCCACTACAATCTGGCTTCCGCCCTAAACACTCAACAGAAACTACTCTTGCTAAAGTAACAAATTACCTGCTATCAGCTAAAGCAAAAGGCCACTACTCCTTACTAATTCTTCTTGACCTATCTGCTGCTTTTGACACAGTCGACCATCTTCTCCTCCTAAAAATACTACATTCATTTGGCATCAGAGACACAGCCCTCTCCTGGTTTGCCTCATATCTCTCAAACCGCTCTTTTTCAGTTTCCTTTAACAACATATCTTGCGATCCTATACCTCTCTCAGTTGGAGTACCACAAGGCTCTGTCTTGGATCCCTTGCTTTTCTCTCTCTATACATCCTCCCTTGGAAAACGTATAGCCTCCTTTGGATTCCAGTACCACGTATATGCTGATGATACCCAAATCTATCTTTCCTCTCCTGATATCTCTCCCTCTTTACTCAACCAGATTTCCAACTGCCTCTCTGCAATTTCCTCTTGGATATCTTCACACTACCTCCAACTCAATCTGTCCAAAACTGAGCTGCTTCATATTCCCCCCCCTTCAAGACATCCAACACATGCCATTTCTCTGACAGTTGGTAACTCTTTTCTCAACACCTCACCCCAGGTCCGCTGTCTTGGGGGTCACACTAGACTCAGAGCTCACATTCAACCCACATATACAAGCGCTTACCAAATCCTGCCGTTCACACCTACGCAACATTTCCAGAATTCGTCCCTTCCTTACTCAAAAAATGACATAAATACTTATTCATTCCCTCATTTTGTCAAGCATTGATTATTGCAACCTACTCCTAAATGGCTTTCAAAAACACTGCCTCTCCTCTGTCCAATCTATTATGAATGCTTCTGCTAGACTCATCCACCTAAGTCACAGATCTACATCAGTGACTCCGCTCTGCCAGTCTCTACACTGGCTCCCCATACACTCCAGAATACAGTTTAAAGTATTAACCCTAACTTACAAAGCACTAAACAGTCTAACTCCCAACTATATTTCCTCTCTTATCGTGAAATATTCCCCATCCCGTCCTCTTCGATCAACCTCTGCCCTTGTCTCTCCACTCCTGTTATCTCTACGTCCCACTCCCGCCTCCAAGACTTCGCACGTGCTGCTCCTGTCCTCTGGAACTCTCTACCCCGCTCCATAAGACTGTCTCCAACCTTGTATAGCTTCAGACGCTCCTTGAAAACCCACTTATTCAGAGAGGCTTACCATCTCTCCTCTATCCCTCATCCGAACCAAACTAATACATGAACTGCCTGACTCACTGCTGCAACTACAACCGATGTGACAAGCTACCCCCAACATTATGTCTCTGCACCCTTAACCTGTAGACTGTGAGCTCTCCGGAACAGGACCCTCTTCCTCCTGTACTAGATTTGTTTAGTTTTCTTATGTTTTGTATTTTATTACAAATCCTTGTCATAGTATAACCCTACCCAGCACTACGGAATTTGGCGGTGCTATACAAATAAATAATAATAATAATAATGGATGAAGAGTTTCACCGCCCGAATGAAGATGGATCCCAGTCTTTCATCATTGGTGAGTACCAATTTATGGATTAGTAATAGTTTTTTTGTTTTTTTTAGATTAGGGAATTTGTTATATTTATTTTTTGGGGCTGAAAAAGAGCGGATGGGGCAATGGCTAGATTAGGGTTTTTGTAGTTAGGTTTTTTATTTTATTTTGGGGGTAGTAATGTTAGGTGGCAATTGGTGTTTTTTTTATGTTTAAATCTTTTATTAGGTTTATTAGTTTTACAGAAAAATTAAACAGAATAATACATCAGTAAGGTATATCTATTTAAATATGAGCATAATCAAAGGTCCTGATACCTCCACATGCATCCTTCTTTTAATGAAGACATCCATTCAAGACCTATTATCTCAATAATGATATGCATAGATATACAAAATTATAAAGAGTAAAGAAGACAAAGATTCATAGAGTAGGGAAAAAAAGAGGAAGGAAGAAGAAGAAAGAACAAGAAACCCCAAGGATTCAGTGGGACTGCATCTGTCGGTATCCAGCTCATAGATATATTATCACTTATCCCCCTAGTATGGGATATCCAAGAGAGTATGAGTAGAGTGGGGAGAGGAGAGGTGGAGTGCGCAGGTAAGAAATAGAAAAGGGCTGAATTAGAGCAGAACAGGACTCCCGGGCTCCCTCCTCCCTCCCCCCCCCCCCGATCATTGCAGCTTATGGATCCTGTATCTCTAATGAGTCTCATCGGGGACTAAGTAGCTAAGTCATTATTGAGTGTCCAGTAAAACCAGACTCTTTCAAATTGGGTTTGAGTGTCTAGAATTTTAGAAGCTGCTTCATACATACGGTACGTCAGGTTTAATTTATTCCTCACCTCCTCCCACGCCGGGGCCCTCACCTTCCAGTATCTTGCGATACACATTCTAGTGACCGTGCACGCTATCTTAATAAATGTGTTTATCTGTTTGTTGTATTGTGGTAACGGTTCATGTAGTAGAGCCTGTATCGGTTTTAGTAAAATTTGATCCTCTAAGATCACCCCTAGGAGGGAGGACAACCGAGCCCAAATAGGCTGTATTATGGGGCAGTCCCACCACATGTGAAGATATGAACCCACTTCTCCACATCCTCTATAACAGAGTCTGTTATTTGTGATGGTCATATGGTGTGTTCTAGTTGGGGTTAGGTACCACCTATAGATGGTCTTAATAGTGTTTTCTCTTAAGTCGGCGCTAAGAAGGCCAGCGCACGCCGACTGTAGAATCCCATCCCACTCTTTTTTGAGTTTATGTATGTTTAAGTCTTTTTCCCAACTTAAGATTATTGAGGGTTTTGTAGAGTTATTTTGGGATTGAATCTCCACATATAGTTTAGATATCATCTTTTTAGGTCTGTGAGCTGAGTTCATTAAAGACTCTGTAAGTGATGAGGTGTGGGTCCCAGCTATTCTAATGTAGTGTTGAATAGCGGAATTAACTTGGAGGTATTGAAACCACAGCAACTTCTGAGGTG
Source organism: Bombina bombina (assembly GCF_027579735.1). NCBI lineage: Eukaryota > Metazoa > Chordata > Amphibia > Anura > Bombinatoridae > Bombina > Bombina bombina. Next base: position 182,391,634 of record NC_069508.1, on the reverse strand, counting down.
TTATTTGGGTTTGAATTTGTGTGAATGTCTTAGGTTTACCCCCTTCCAACCAATCTACGACCCTGTAAAGTCCCTTATTTGCCCATTTATCCACCATCAGCTGGGTGTCAGAAGTGAAGAGATATCTAATTGGGCGCATGGTCGATTGAGTGGGAGATAGTTTAAATTGTTTACTTACTAGGGACCATAGGTGTGTGGTGTGGTCGGTGATATGTGAGCGATACCTAGTTAGTGTTGTGTCTGTCGGTTGTTTGCACCACAATATATCATCCGTGTGAGTGGATCCCCTTAGGTCTGCTTCTAACTTGGGCCAGAGGACTAATTTTCCCCTTCCCCCCACGAGCAATGTTTGTGCCAATTTCGCTGCTTTGTAATATTCAACTAAATTGGGAGCCCCTATTCCTCCTAGACTTTTATGTTTTGTTATGAGTGAGGATGTTATCCTAGCCATTTTCTTCCCCCTAATAAAGGTCAAGAGTTCCGCCTGCATTTTTTTCAAGTCTAAGATCGGGACCTCAATGGGGAGCGTCCTAAATAAATATAGTAGCCGGGGCAAAATCGTCATCTTTACAGAAGCAAACCTGCCCATTCATGAGAATGGATGCAGCTTCCACTTAGCCAGGTCTCTCCTAATATTTTTATATATGACTTCATAATTATGTTTGTATAACTGATTGACTAGTGGGGTTAAGTAGATCCCCAAGTACTTAAGAGAATGTGCAGGCCACTTCATATCAAAGTTGGCTTCAATGAGTTTTTTTGTGTGTTGTGGGAGTCCTAGTGATAATGCTTCACACTTGTCATGGTTAATTTTGTATCCTGATATTTGGGAAAATTCTTCTAGGGTTTTGTACAGATTGGGTAGGGAGATTAGTGGTCTAGTCAGTGTGAGTAAGATGTCATCTGCAAATAGTGTTAGTTTGTATTCCTGGTCCCCTATCGCTACTCCCTAAATATCTACAGTCTGTCTAATTTTGGCTGCCAACGGTTCTATGCACAATGCAAAAATGAGGGGCGACAGGGGGCAACCTTGTCTTGTACCATTTAGGATAGGGAAAGATTTCGATTTATAACCTGATATGGACACCTGGGCCGTTGGTGTAGAATAGATCTTTCTCAAAGCTGTAACAAAAGATCCCCGAAATCCCATACGATGAAGAACTGCCATCCTGAATCTCCAATCTATTCTGTCAAATGCCTTCTCTGCATCCAACGAGAGAAGCAGAGAAGGCATCTTGGTTTTTCCCACATATTCTATGATATTGATCAACCTACGAACATTGTCTGGTGCTTCCCTGTCAATAACAAATCCCACCTGGTCCATGTGGATCAATTTCGGTAAAATAAGTTTAAGGCGGTTAGCTAATATTTTTGTAAGGATCTTCAGATCTTGATTAATGAGTGAGATGGGGCGATAACTTGAACAGAGCTTATGATTTTTCCCTGGCTTTGGTATCACCACAATCCTTGCCTGCAATAGGTCTTCCGGAATATCATGTCCCTCCAGAACACAATTACAGACGTCTGTAAGGTGGGGTACCAATATTCCCTTAAATGTTTTATAGTATTCACTAGCAAATCCATCTGGGCCTGCCGCTTTCCCTGACTTAAGGTCTTTGATAACCCCGAGAACTTCCATATGAGTTATGGGGGTATTTAAGCTATCTAGGTCTTCTTGTGATAGGGAATCTAGGTTTGTTTCCTCTAAAAATTTCTCGGTTTGGGAGGCTACCTGTTGTGAGTGTATTACTTTGGTTCCGTCATACAGTTTCCCGTAGAAATCCGCAAAGGCATTCACTATTTGTTGTGGGTGAGAGACTAAGGTGCCACATGGAAGCATTATGGATAATACCGAGGATGCCTTGCATCTCTCCCTGAGTTTGTGAGCCAGAAACTTGTCCGGTTTGTTCGCGTAAATGTAGTATTGTGTGTTGAGTCTCTGGATCGCTCTCATTGAGTGGTCATTTAAGAGTTTGGCTAGGTGTGTCCGTTTGGACTCTAACATGGGTAGTAAATCTTGCCTGCGAGTTAGTCTGTGTCGAGTCTCTAGGTCCTGTATTTCGTCATGAAGTTGTGCAAGTAGAATCTTATTTTGTTTGTTGCGTATTGCTTTCTCCCTAATAAGTAGCCCTCTTAGGTATGCTTTATGTGCTGCCCATGGGGAAATGGGGTTTGATGAGGACCCTTTGTTAATATTCCAAAATTCTGTAAGTGATGTATGAAGTCTCTCCCCTATCAGGGGATCCTTGATAAGTAGTGGATTGTAGGTCCATGTTCGTGTTCTCAAAGTATCAACAAGGCCTTCTAGGTGTAGAGTGAGGATAGAGTGATCTGACCAGACACAGGGGTGTATCTTGGAATTACCATATAGAGGTTGCAATATTTGGCTAGTATAAATGTAATCTATTCTCGTGTATTGTTTATGAGCTGAAGAATAAAAGGTTGTGTCTGATGTTTGTCCATATAGTGTGGACCAAGAATCGATAAGTGAGTGTGGGGTCAAGTGTTCCTGTATGGCGTTAACTATTCTATTGTGTCTAAGCTGTTTGGGAGACATTTTGGTACCTTTATCAGTGTGTCTGTTCATTGTTATATTGAAGTCTCCCGCTACTATTATTTTGTGTTGGGACCAGTTAGTGAGTAAGTCAGAGATATTCTGAAAAAACGAGTGTTGGTTTTCATTTGGTGCATAGATATTGCACAGAACCACTTCAGCATCTTGAAGACGTCCTTTGACTAATACATATCTACCATCTTTGTCTGCTATGGTGGATTCATGGGCAAAAGATAAGCTAGAATGTATCAGTATCGAAACTCCCCTTTTTTTTTAATCTGTAGTAGCGTGATAATGTTGTGTGAAATGTTTGGCCCAATATTTTGGGATAATAGTTTGTGTAAAGTGGGTTTCTTGGAGGAATATAATATTTGCTCCCAAGTGTTGGTACTGATTCATAGCAGTGCGCCTTTTAACATTAGTATTTAACCCTCGAACGTTATGGGATATTAACTGAATTTGGGGTATCATGGGTGTGTTGTGTTAAGGGTGTATGACATTACCAGACCATCTATGAGCCGCTTTGGTTTCTCTGTGGTTGCATGGGTTTCCTCGTCAGGAGGGAGAGTGTGGTTGTTTCTTTGCAAAGGAGGGAGAAGGTAAGCCCCCGAGCCCCTGGGAGATGAATAAGATAAAGTTAGAGAAAAAGAATAGTACAATTGAGAAAAGAAACAATAAGATAAACAATAATACAAAAATAACATAAACTTATGCCCGTCTCGCGGGTCCTTTACCGGCATAGAATCTAACAGTCCTATGCTAATAAGAGGGTTGCCTGCATATTAATATATCTAGCTTTGATAAGTCAGCATAATATGAACTTTTTAAACTCTATTTAACAGTAAACCTTGTAACAACAAATTCGTTCAGTCCTTGTCAGGGATAGCTTTCCCTAATGTAACCTTTATAGGATCCCAGCCTGAGAGACCAGGAATGAGAACATTCAGCAAAAGGTAACACATCCAGAGATTGTTTTCTCCCGTACTCCCGGGCAACCTTTATGTGGAGACTTCCTGGGTTTGGAGAGGTAATTCTGTAGTAAAGAACTTCCATATGTCCTGGTGGTGGAGTTTTAGATATCTTATTTCTTTGTGCCTTTTCAGGTCACTTTTGTCCATTTGGTTTGTTTGGGGGGGCCTGCTTGTCTTGGTGGGTGGTCTTCTGTGGGGATGAGGGGGGACTCTAGTCCTAGAAGTTTACATGTTTGGTCGATTTCTTCTGGTTCATGTATTGTAATGGTTTTATTGTCTTTCAAGATATACAAAGCAAAGGGGAACCCCCATTTATACTTAATTTGATGTTTTCTTAAAAGAGAAGTGAGTGGTCTCAATGAACTTCTTCTTTGGAGTGTTCGGAGGCTGAGGTCCTGAAAAAATTGTATTACCGTCCCTTGAAATTTGAACGTTGGTTTGTTCCTGGAGGCTTGAAGAATCTTTTCCTTATCTTGGAAAAAGGACATCTTGATGATGATATCTCTGGGTGGTGCTTCTCCTCTGGGCTTTGCCTTTAATGCCCTATGTGCTCTCTCTATGTCATAATCTGATTCCTCTGATTCTCCGGTTATATTGTGAAATAGTTGTTGTAGATATGTCGGTAGATCTGAGCTAGCAATAGATTCTGGAACTCCCTTCAGTCTTATATTGTTTCTGCGGGATCTATTTTCTAGATCATCGACCTTATCCTGCAGCTCCGCGATGGTCTGTTGTTGTGTTTGTATGGTTTGAGAGGACGCTGCCAATTCTTCTGTGATAGTGTCATTTTGCTCTTCCAGAGCATCTATTCTGCCTCCCAAATCCGCCAGGTCAGATCGTATATCTGTAAGACTAGAAGTTACAGCATTATGCATAGTGTCCATTTTTTCCCATAACTTTTCAAAGTTGTTAGCAAAATCTTGCTTAGAAATTAAGTTTTTGAAGTCAGCTTTTGTCACCGGGTGCTTGTCCACATCTGTAGTGGAGGGTGCAGATTCAGTATCTGAGTCCCCTGTGTCCTCCATTGCTAGTGATTCTGAGTTCTTAGATTGCTTAGAGGGTTTAAAAAAAGAGCTCACTGTTGTAGATTTGTGTAATTTTTCTCCTCTAGGTGGTCTTTTAGCTGACATAATAACCAAGATAGAGAAGAGAAGACAAAAAAAAGACCCTCAGGGATAGCTAATTCCCAGATTCAAAGTCCCCTGTATAAATTGGTGAGCACAAGAATCATCTAGTGAAAGTAGATGAAAGGGTAAGACAGTTTAACTCAGTTTTACTTTCACATTTGCATGAGTTAATGTAAGCTGCAGCTCTTATTGTGTGTCAGAATAGTCTCTCCCCTCTTTATACCTTTTATCCTTCTCAGCACCGTTACACTGTATGGTCACTGCGTTTTTACTAGGCCTCCAGAAACTGAAATGGTTGAGGCTATTTAGTGACTTTACCCAGGGTGTATATAAAAAAAAAAAAAAAAACCATCAGCCTCTTTTCATATCTTTATATATCTTTTAGACAGTATCTTTTATGATAGGAATATCCCCATCCCCACTTAGGTGTCAGTTGTGCCCCCTCGCCTCCTCCAATATTAATATGGCGGTTCCATGTGTTGCTACTTGATTTCACAAGACCCTGCAATCACTTCACCTGTCTAGCCGCTTAAGTCATGTATCAGTCTGTTCGCCCCCCAGGTTTTTCAATTATGTGCTGCGTGTCGCGGTCTTCACCCGCTCTGCTCCATTATATCTTTCCGCTTTCGCGGCCTACCTGAGAGTCTCGTTAGGATCGGAGAGGAGCGGCTCCAGAATCCCTCCAGTGCCCAAAGTACCTCACGGGTGCAGCGCGTTGTGGATTTCAGCTCCTCTAGATGTAAGTTGTTGGGAAAGATTGCAGGGTAAGAAGCGTCTCCGTTGAGAGACAGGTTGAGCTACCGGGATCTGTGCCTTCCTCCCTGCATGTCGTTTTGGCGCGAATGTCCTCACTGGGGTATTAAAGTGTAAAAAGCGTTCCTGAATTGTGCAAGTCTCACATATTTCTCCTGTGTCAGTTAAGACACTCTTGCAGCTTTAGTCCTGTAGTCCTGGCTTGCAATATATTATTATTATGCTGGCTTTTTTAATGTTTGCAGCTCAGAGCTTGGGATCTAAGCAGCCATCACCAAGCTCAGTCAGGCTCCGCCCCCAATTGGTGTTTTTTTAAGGTAAAAGAGCTGTTAGCTTTGGGGCAATGCCCTGCAAAAGGCCGTTTTAAGGGCTATTGGTAGTTTATATTTAGATTAGGGGTTTTATTTTTTGGGGGAGTATTAGAATAGGAATAATTTTTATTATTTTGGATTTATAATGGTAGCTTTTTAGTTTTGTAATTTTAGTGTTTATTTTTTTGTAATGGTAGTTTTTTTTTGGTAATGTTAGCTCTTTATTTTTGTATTTATTTTTTAAAACAAGTAATGTTAGGTTTTTTTTTTCACAGGTAAATTTTTATTTATTTTAAGGTAGTTAGTATATTTTAACTTTAATTTAGGTGTATTTTAATTTTGTTAAAGTTAGGGGGTGTTAGGTTTAGTGGTTAATAGTTTAATTTAGGTATTTGCGTTGTGGGGGGATGGCAGTTTAGGGGTTAATAGCTTTATTTAATGTTGGCGATGTGGGGGGCAGCCGTTTAGGGGTTAATAGCTTTATTTAGTGTTGGTGATGTGGGGGGACCGCGGTTTAGGGGTTATTAGACTAGGGGGCTTATGTTAAGGTGTTAAAGTTATCAAAAGAACCTCTTTTCTCCATAGACTTCAATGGGGAATGTAAAAATTTGAGGGCAATTTCGCAATCGCAGGTGTTAGGTTTTTTCCCAACTTTTTTTCTCCATTGATCTCTATGGAGGAATATGTGCACACGCACACCAAGTCGGAACTTGTTTTTGTACGGTATGCAGCTTACCACAGCATAACGCACGGAAAAAGAACGTTTGTTTGAAACTTGTAATGGCTTCATAATGGAGATTGCGTTACAGTCACATTGCGCTTTGACAACACATGGTAAGCCTATTTCTGAGCACTGAATATTTATGACCAGCAGTATTGCACTATCCACCTTTTCCATTTGTAGGAATCAAAGAACACGGTACACACTAACAGAGGGATCATTTTGGGTTACCCTGGACCTAATACAATAGGATTGATACACCTCACCATTTTTAAATCCTGTAACCTAAACTGGGAACTTTCTTCTGTGTGTTTAATATACAGTACACACATTTATCAACTTCACTTTTTCTCCTTTTTCACTTTCTTACAAAAAAATGTCAAATGTTTCTTTATCCATTTTGTTTATTTTTATGTTTTTTTCTATATTTTTTTAATATATAATTAATTTATCCACCAATCAGCAACAACAACCCAGGTTGTTCACCAAAAATGGGCCGGCATCTAAACTTACATTTTTGCATTTCAAATAAAGATACCAAGAGAATGAAGAAAAGTTGATAATAGGAGTAAATTAGAAAGTTGCTTAAAATGTCATGCTCTATCTGAATCACAAAAGATAAAGTTTGGGTTCATTGTCCCTTTAAGGATCAACTTCATATTCCACAGCACTATTAAAAGTGACACTCAGCACTATTCTACTATCTGGAGTTAATAGACGAATACCATATATGTGACTTTAATCATCCTGTATACAGTTTCCACTTTTGTTTTCAGTGCACTTCCTCTCATTTATTTGTTTTGCTACATGGATCCATGTTTTATTGTTTTACATACATTTTTCTATACATTAGCTACATTTAATATCACCTTAGCCTTCTTTTTTGGCGCTCCTTAACACTCTGTTAACATTAACTTTATTTTAGGGTAAGCTAGGAACCCTCTTCAAGGAGCTATAGGTGTTTAACGCTGGGGTTAAACTGTTTGTTTAAAGATAACGCATGCCCCACTGAAAATGTTACAGTAGGTTGCCGTTCGATCTGGTAACTTAAAATTGTACTTGCCGCAAGAAATTTAGGTCGCATTTGGCTATTCATATGCCCTGTAAAAAAAAAAAAATTATATATATTTTATAAACAGGGCTTCATTGGCAAACAGAAATTGAACTGGGACGAGTAGTGAAAGATAGTGAGTGAATGTTGAATTAACTCATTATCGAAGGCTGGATGTGTAGGTGCAGCAATTAAATGGGCAATAAAGATGAAGCTCAGGCTTGAAGGTGGAGTCCAGTTGCGTCAGCCTAGAGGCGCTAGGGCGATGTGGAGTCAGAGTTGGGGAGAGGTAGCATCAGCAGGAGTGTGGCTTCGCTGTTGTAAGTATGGCTCTGGTCTGGCTGTTTTGAGGCCAATACAAAATGAGGGGATGGGGGGGGGGTTATATGTAAATAGAAAAGGCTAATTACAGTACAAACTTCAGCCACAACCGTAGCTTAAAGAACCATTAAACTCAATGGAGTAGTAGAACTCCAGAAAAGTGTAGTAATTGTTATACTATTTGTATTTAAAGTACATTGGCTATAAAAAAAAAAAGTGTAAATTGAAAATGTTGTAAAAAAATAAGAATTTACTTTTAATACACAAATATATCTTCTTTTTACTGCCACAGTCATGCTGCCCAAGTCCTAAGGGGGATTTCCTGTATTGTGATTAACATTCAATACCAGCCAATGACAATGCAGCACTTTTAATTCCAGATCCAATCATTCACCTGCACACATCATGCGGTGTAAAGACAGGAGCGTACACATTTCTATATAAAAAGGGACAACTCAGCTGTATAGTCACTGAGACTGTTCCGTATCGCATCTTATTGTAAGGCACATAGTAATTTTTGCAAGACTAGGGGATATATTTTTTTTGCATGTAAATACTCCAGCTGTATAGCTTTGTAGCAGCATACTTTGTAAGCACATATGGTTTCAAAAAGGCCTGTTTGCCTTTTTTTATATTTGTTCAGAATATGTAATAAGTGTTTTGTTAGCATGTATAAATGTTTGAGACTGTTGAAATAACAGTTAAAACGTTTCTACTTCAAACTAACTTTACAAAGCAGGTGTTTATTATTTTTTATCAAGGGAAATTCCATCTGGCTGCTACTCGTTATGTTCACAGTTTCCCCTTCAGGGCGCATTCACGATGTGCCAGTGATGTCACCGATGACGTCAGACTCTACTATGCATACGTGGGCATTCACAGGCTTGTATTCGAATACGTGTCTGTGATTGGCTAGAGCAGCTCACGTAAGCCAAGGGACAAGGAAGAAACTGAAAAATAAAGATGAGCATATAATTAAACGGATGATTGTTTTAATGAATTGCTAAGTCCGGATTGATTGGGGGCATGTTATTTAAACAATAATGATTTAATCTGGCCGTGTTTAGTGCTCCTTTAAGAACTTTTAAAAAAATTCTGCTTTCAGATATCTTAGTCAGGTTGCAATGTGCTTGAAACAATAATATAAAAGGAAAATTATGGGGAAATAAGAAATGCTCTTTACCCATAGAACAGTTATAACTACCTGAAAGGGATAATGTACTCAGGCAAGCAGCCGATAAGATTTTTTGTACTTAAAGTAACTGCAGAGACACTTTTTCAAATGGGCTCAGCTCTTTCTCCTAGCCCCACTGCCACTACCTCTTGATTACTTAGCTTTTGATTTTGGGCAGACGTGTTGGACCTATGGTTATTATCTGCCATCAACATCTATGTTTCTAAGTTTGTTTTCTTTAGCAAATACTGCAGTATTGACAAGATCAGTATAGGTGGCAGTTTCCACTGGCAAAATAACCTATTTTGAATGACTCTCCCCTTTATCAAGCTAAAAGCCACCAATAGTTAGTTGTCCATGTTCCTGTTGTACCTACCCTGGTTTCAACAACTTTCGATCATGTGAGGAAGCTAAATGCCGCGCCCCTAGCAACGGCTAGAGCGGCACAACATAGCCCCCCTCTCAAGGGTTCCCTCCGAGAACCAGAGTCAGCCTCAAAGGATGAGCAGCATGGAATCTGGAGACCAGAGATGGAACATGCACATCACGGGCAGGAACCCAGGAACGATCTACTACGGAGTAACCCTTCCAATGTATCAGATACTGCAGTTGTCTGCACCTGTATCTGGAGTCCGGAATCTTAGCTACTTCGTATTCGGGGTCACCACAAACCAAGAGTGGAGGAGGAGCTTGGAGCCGGGTATATCTATTCTTGATGTAAGGTTTAAGTAGTGAGATGTGGAAGACTGGATGTATGTGTAGGGTTTTTGAAAAGGCCACTTTGTAAGCAACAGGAGACAATTTGTGACAGGGTTGACGTAGACGAATGTGTTGAGTAGAGATCCAAACACGTTCACCCACTGGGATGGAACGTACAGAATTCCTATGACGATCAGCAAACTTCTTATATCTAGAGACAGCTGAACACAGCTGAGAGCGAATACGTTGCCAATGAGTGGTGAGTTCAGTGACGTGTCGGTCTGCGGCAGGGACCCCAGTGGACTGAGCTGAAAGAGGGAAGACACAAGGTTGATACCCTGCTGTGGCTTGAAACAGAGAACATCGAAGAGAAGAGTGCTAATGAGTGTTTCTTGCCAGCTCAGCAAGGGGTAGCAATTCAGACCAGTTGGTATGGCGAGCATTGACAAAGGCTCTAAGGTAGGCTTCAAGATCGTGGTTTGCTCTCTGTTAGTCCATTGGTCTGAGGATGGTAGCCAGACGACAAGGAAACAGTAGTTCCAATCAACTTACAGCAGAAGGCAGAGATGATCTGTGGACCTCTGTCGGAAACAATATTCACAGGAATGCCATGAAGTCGCACCACATGCAAGAGAAAAAGGGATGACAATTCCTGAGCAGAAGGCAGTTTGGTTAAGGGTACGAAGTGAGCCAGTCTGGAAAAGCGGTCCACTACAACCCAGATAACTGTATGGTGGTCGGAAGAAGGAAGGTCCACAATGAAGTCCATTGTTATGTGTGTCCATGGTCATTTGGGAATGGACAATGGTTGGAGCAAGCCAGGAGGCAAGGAACGGGGAGTCTTGTTGGCCGCACAAATTGTGCAGGCTTTCACATAATCCTGAGCGTCAGACTTCATAGTAGGCCACCAAACATGTTTGGAAAGACGCTTGAAAGTCTTAGTCGAACCGGGATGTCCTGAGAGTTTGCTATCATGAGCCCAGGCTAGCACAGGGATGCATAGGTTCAGCGGTACAAAGAGGATATCGGAGGTCATGGGGGCACCAGGAGGTTTACTAGACTGAGCATGTTGCAATCTTTGCAGAAGGGTGGAATTGAGTTGAGCAACCACACAGGAAGGGGGTATGATGTGTTCGATAGGAGCTTCTGAGGAATCACTTGAGTGAGGGAACTGACGGGAAAGGGTGTCCACCTTCTTGTTCTTGGTCCCAGGAAGATAAGAGACCACAAAGTTAAAACGGGAAAAGAACAAGGCCCACCTGGCCTGTCGAGGATTGAGTCACTGAGCAGTCTCTAGGTAAGTCAGATGCTTGTGGTCGGTGAGAATCTGAATAGGATTGGTGGTGCCCTCTAACCAGTGATGCCATTCAGTCAAGGCCATATTAATGGCTAAGAGTTCACGATTACCCACATCGTAGTTCCTCTCAGCAGGAGTAAAGTGTTTAGTGAAAAAGGCTACAGGGTGTGACTTGGAAGTCAAAGGGTCCCTCTGGGTAAGAACTGCTCCAGGCCCTATCTCGGAGGCATAAACCTCTAAAGTGAACTGTAGATCAGGATGGTGGAGCACAGGAGCTGAACAAAAAGCCTTTTTCAGACAAGAGAAGGTGTTTATGGCCTCAGGAGGCCAATATTTACAATATTTGTTCCGTTTTGTCAATTCAAGGAGAGGAGATACTGTTTGAGAAAAGTTCTTTATAAACTTGAGGTAATAAATGGAGAAACCCAAGAACCTCTGCAATTCCTTTAAAGAGGTAGGTTGAGGCCATTCTAGTACTGCGGTGATTTTAGAAGGATTCATGGCAAAACCCTCCATCGAGATGACATATCCAAGGAATTGGATCTGAACTTGATCAAACTCACACTTTTCTAGCTTAGCTACCAAAGAATTTTCTCTGAGACGAAGAAGCACCTGTCTCACGTGCCTATGATGCTCCTCTAAAGTGGAAGAGAAAACAAGGATATGATCCAGCTAAACAATGACAGTGCTGTTGAGGAGGTCACGGAAGACATCGTTGACAAATGCCTGGAAGACTGCAGGGGCGTTACACAGCCCAAAGGGCATTACAAGGTATTCGTAATGCCCAGATCTAGTGTTAAAGGCGGTCTTCCATTCATGGCCTGGAAAGATGCAAACCAGATTGTATGCCCCACGTAAGTCCAATTTGGTGAAAAAGCGAGCATCCTGGAGTGAGTGATACAGTTCGGTGATCAACGGTATGGGATAGTGATTCTTGGTGGTTATGTTGTTCGAGGCCCTGTAGTCAATGAAGGGTCTGAGCCCACCCTCCTTCTTACTGACAAAAAAGAAACCAGCCCCAGCAGGAGAGGAGGAAGGGCTAATGAACCCTTTAGCTAGGTTCTCTTGGATGTACTCCTCCATGGATTTGGTTTCAGCCTTGGAGAGTGGATAAGTCCTCCCTTTAGGAAGTGGGGCTTCAGGAAAGAGGTCGATCTTGCAGTCATAAGGACGGTGGGGTGGCAGAACGTCGGCTGCTTTTTTCTCGAACACATCTGCAAAGACCGTGTATACTGAAGGAAGGTTTGAAGGAGTCTGTATACTGGCTATGAGAATACGGGGCAGAGGAATGACTTTAGCAAGGCAGGAGTGGAAAGAGGAGGTACCCCAGGAGGCCAGTTGTCCCTCAGCCCAATCAAACTGTGGATTGTGTACCCGAAGTCAAGGAAGACCAAGGATGACAGGCTGTGCTGGGGAATGAATGACCTCAAACTGCAGCTGTTCAGTGTGGAGGACTCCCACAGTAAGGGTCAGGGGTGCTGACATAAAATGGATCATGCCAGAACCAAGGGGGGTGCCATCCAGGGTAGTTATTTTGAGACAATGTCTTTTCTGCAGAAGAGGCAAACCAACTTGAATCATAAAACAGTGATCCAGGAAGTTTCCAGCAGCCCCTAAATCAATGAAAGCTTGAGTGTGGACAGTATTCTGAAGGAAGGTAAGGGTAACAGGTACCAGGATCTGAGAGGAGTGAGGGGATTTTGTTGAGACCCTGCTTAGAGGTACCCCAGTGTTATCTCCTAAGCATTGGCTTTTCCCGGTCGGATGTCACAGTCCTTCAGTTGGTGGGTGTTAGATCCACAATAAAAACATAGTCTCAGTCTCCTTCTTCTCTGTCTTTCAGACTCTGAAGGTTTGAAGGAGGAGAGGTCCATGGGTTCCTCTACTGAAGTAACTGGAGTAGCGGATGCTGCCGAAACTGGGCGAATAGGAGGACGGGAGGGAAGGACCCTCCTAGTTCTGTCTCTCTCGGCTTGCCTTTCTTGAAAGCGAGAGTCCAGACTGATACAAAGCGCTATAAAGTCATCCAAAGAAGAAGGAAGATCACTTTAAGTGAGTTCATCTTTGATGCATTCATGGAGACCCCTCCTAAAGGCTGCCTTGAGAGCACTGCCATCCCAAGTGGTTTCAAGTGCCAAGGTGCGTAACTTGATGGCATATTGTGCCACCGTTTTATTGCCTTGGCAGGAATCCAGGAGAGAACATTCCGCAGCAGAGTTACGGCAAGAAGTCCCAAACACAGAAGATAAAGCAGAAATTAACTCATCAGCATCATGCAGGAGTGTAGCGTTCTGTTCCAAAAGGGGAGAGACCCAGGCTAGAGCCCTGTCCTTTAGCAAGGAAATGATAAAGGTGACCCTTGACTGATGAGACTGGAAGGTGTGACGATCATTGCAGAAGTGCAGCCTGCATTGGTTTAGAAAGCCCCTGCAATCAGTAGTACCTTCATACTTGTCAGGCAAGCGTATACGGGGTATACTTCCAGAAGCAGAGGAAGAAGTCACAGCACTAGGAGTAGGGGCTGGTGGTGTAGCAACAGGAGCGGCATCCCTCGCTGCAACTAGTAAGGAGAGTTGAGCGGTAATAGCCTCTAGCTTCCATATACTGCAACTGTGTGGTATGGGTTCCCAACATCTGTCCCTGAAGTTAAACAGCTCATGCCACCTCATCTGGCTGCATGGCCCAAGTATAATGTAACGCTCGTGAGATACTCCTCAGACCAAACTCGGCCAGTAGTCTTGTTATCCTGGCATCGAGCCGGAATGATAGAGAATATCCCATAGCAGAGAAAGTTAGTGAGATGAGGAAGGCGGCACTCACCACAGGCAGGACAGTCCCCAGCGGCAACAGCAGAGCAGCCCAAGGACGAACCACTAGAATGATCAGGCAGGAAAGGTTTGGCAACAGCAAAGCAGTTGAATGATAAACCACTAGAATGGTCAGGCAGGCAGGGTTTGGCAACAGTAAAGCAGTCCAGCAGTTTAAGGGTTAAGGCAGGTAGAGTAGTCAGACAGGCAGGTTCAGCAACAGTGATCAATCCAGCAGTATAAGGGTTAAGGCAGGTAGAGTAGTCAGGCAGGCAGGTTCAGAAACGATATTAGGCACAAAAAGAATGAACGATCTGTCACACCCAGGAGCACACAAGGTAACACCTATACTTGGGCAGTGACAGATTTAAACATTTAAATAGGCACAGATTTGCGCCACTGAGCTCCGACCGGCATCCAGAGCGTGCGCGATGATGTCAGCGCCGCACGCATCCGGAGCCGACACTGCCCCTGACAACGAGCAGGGAAGGAGACGCTGCGCCCCTAGCAACGGCTAGAGCGGCTTGACAGTCACGTTTCAAAAAATTGAGATCCTGTTGTGAAATTAATCCCCTCTCTTTCCACTCTTGAAGTAGAGTGTCAATTCTCCTTTTCAGTAGAGTGGGATGCCCTTGTAGTGGTAAATAGGTATTCACATCCATGAGCTGTCTCAAGATCTTTGCTTTATACTCCTTCACATCCATGAGCACCACCGCTCCACCCTTGTTGGCTGGACGGATCACAATGGAAGTATCTTCTTTTAATGTCTTCAATGCCATTCTTTCATCTTTAGTGAGGTTGTCATATCTTTTCCTTGGTTTGTTCTGTATTTGACGAGTGAAGAAATTAGTAACAGTATTGATAGTGGGATCTGATCTTGTTCTGATGAATTCCCTCAATGGTAAATTTCTACCTAACTTCTGGACATTAATAAAAACATCAAACTCATTAAATCTGGTGGTCGGCACGAAGGAGAGTCCATTGTTCAATAGACTTTCCTCTGCCTTAGTTAGTACCAGTGAACTGCTGTTAAACACAGTGCTTGTTAACTCTTCTGGAACGGGGGGCGGCAGGCAGTGCCCCCCCCCTCCTAATGTGTGGCCTGGACCTCGGCCTACAAAAAGAGAGGTAGAGGGGTGTGTTGCCAATGGTGGAAGTGATGCTAGTCCCCCACTATGTGAATCCCAATGTCCTCTGTTGCCCCTGGACCTGGTTACTACTCCCCGGGATTGGGTGTCCTCCACTCTAATGGGTATATCAGGATCAGAGCTATCACCAGAGCTGGTGTCGACAGTGTTAATAGATTTCTTTGTATATCTCCTATCCCGTCTCGGTCTAAAGGTCCTCCTCTCATCAGGTGTCATCATCCATCTGTATATGGATTTGTAAGTGTAATCCTGAGACATAGTTTGCAACTTGCGATTCTTAAATGCAATCAATTCCTGCTTGTATGGCTTCACATGGAGAGATAGTTTCGCCAACCAATCAGTATTGGATTCAGACTCCAGAATTCCAGTCTGGTCTTGTTCAAATATTCGTATTTCTCTTTTCACCTCCTTCAAGAGACGACCAACTTCTCTGATCCCCAATAGCATAAGGTCAAACGAACATTTAATATTTTGCACCAGTTGATGCAAAAATCATTAGACTGTCCAATAGTAGGTACATTCCTCACTCTGAAACCCCTCTGCATCATCCTTTCTTATGATAATGCGAGAGGTATGTCCCGTGTAAGTTCAGGTCTATCTCACGCTGTTTCAATTTTGCCAATGTATTATACAATGATTGGTGTGATTCTTCCACTTGCTGTTCCTCAACAGAGCCAAAGTGGATATTATCTGCATCTTCATCCGTAAAGGTGAAGATATCCTCATATTTCTCCTCAACATTAGCTTCACTAGGAGCATTAGTTACTTCCATTTCTGATGTTTCTCTGTCAGTCATATTGACTGCCTCTGGGGTGCGAAAATGGAGAGAAAGAAGTATCCAGGCAAATGACAACCCCTATGTGGGTGCACTGCACAAAAAGGATCAGTATACAAAGCAAACGGTGTGTGTGCAATCCCACTATCGATCAATGTCTGCCAGGGTGCTGTGAATAAATTCAAAGTTCGTAGTAATAAGCATTTACTGGTCTTTGGACGTCTGTGGTAAACTTTTATTCCATGTGACGTTTCGGGACCAAACACAGTCCCTTTCTCTGACAAACAAAAAGTGAACAAACCAAGTCTTTTAAAGGCCCCTAGAACCCTCCCCCAGATCAATAGCCAATCATGACTGTCCAAAAAATACCCCCCCCACCAACGTTCTCTCATAGGTTAACAATCAGTAAAAAACAGAATTTATGTTTACCTGATAAATTACTTTCTCCAACGGTGTGTCCGGTCCACGGCGTCATCCTTACTTGTGGGATATTCTCTTCCCCAACAGGAAATGGCAAAGAGCCCAGCAAAGCTGGTCACATGATCCCTCCTAGGCTCCGCCTACCCCAGTCATTCGACCGACGTTAAGGAGGAATATTTGCATAGGAGAAACCATATGGTACCGTGGTGACTGTAGTTAAAGAAAATAAATTATCAGACCTGATTAAAAAAACCAGGGCGGGCCGTGGACCGGACACACCGTTGGAGAAAGTAATTTATCAGGTAAACATAAATTCTGTTTTCTCCAACATAGGTGTGTCCGGTCCACGGCGTCATCATTACTTGTGGGAACCAATACCAAAGCTTTAGGACACGGATGAAGGGAGGGAGCAAATCAGGTCACCTAAATGGAAGGCACCACGGCTTGCAAAACCTTTCTCCCAAAAATAGCCTCAGAAGAAGCAAAAGTATCAAACTTGTAAAATTTGGTAAAAGTGTGCAGTGAAGACCAAGTCGCTGCCCTACATATCTGATCAACAGAAGCCTCGTTCTTGAAGGCCCATGTGGAAGCCACAGCCCTAGTGGAATGAGCTGTGATTCTTTCGGGAGGCTGCCGTCCGGCAGTCTCGTAAGCCAATCTGATGATGCTTTTAATCCAAAAAGAGAGAGAGGTAGAAGTTGCTTTTTGACCTCTCCTTTTACCGGAATAAACAACAAACAAGGAAGATGTTTGTCTAAAATCCTTTGTAGCATCTAAATAGAATTTTAGAGCGCGAACAACATCCAAATTGTGCAACAAACGTTCCTTCTGTGAAACTGGTTTCGGACACAGAGAAGGTACGATAATCTCCTGGTTAATGTTTTTGTTAGAAACAACTTTTGGAAGAAAACCAGGTTTAGTACGTAAAACCACCTTATCTGCATGGAACACCAGATAAGGAGGAGAACACTGCAGAGCAGATAATTCTGAAACTCTTCTAGCAGAAGAAATTGCAATTAAAAACAAAACTTTCCAAGATAATAACTTAATATCAACGGAATGCAAGGGTTCAAACGGAACCCCCTGAAGAACTGAAAGAACTAAATTGAGACTCCAAGGAGGAGTCAAAGGTTTGTAAACAGGCTTAATTCTAACCAGAGCCTGAACAAAGGCTTGAACATCTGGCACAGCGGCCAGCTTTTTGTGAAGTAACACAGACAAGGCAGAAATCTGTCCCTTCAGGGAACTTGCAGATAATCCTTTTTCCAATCCTTCTTGAAGGAAGGATAGAATCCTAGGAATCTTAACCTTATCCCAAGGGAATCCTTTAGATTCACACCAACAGATATATTTTTTCCAAATTTTGTGGTAAATCTTTCTAGTTACAGGCTTTCTGGCCTGAACAAGAGTATCGATAACAGAATCTGAGAACCCTCGCTTCGATAAGATCAAGCGTTCAATCTCCAAGCAGTCAGCTGGAGTGAAACCAGATTCGGATGTTCGAACGGACCCTGAACAAGAAGGTCTCGTCTCAAAGGTAGCTTCCAAGGTGGAGCCGATGACATATTCACCAGATCTGCATACCAAGTCCTGCGTGGCCACGCAGGAGCTATCAAGATCACCGACGCCCTCTCCTGATTGATCCTGGCTACCAGCCTGGGGATGAGAGGAAACGGCGGGAACACATAAGCTAGTTTGAAGGTCCAAGGTGCTACTAGTGCATCCACTAGAGCCGCCTTGGGATCCCTGGATCTGGACCCGTAGCAAGGAACTTTGAAGTTCTGACGAGAGGCCATCAGATCCATGTCTGGAATGCCCCACAGCTGAGTGACTTGGGCAAAGATTTCCGGATGGAGTTCCCACTCCCCCGGATGCAATGTCTGACGACTCAGAAAATCCGCTTCCCAATTTTCCACTCCTGGGATGTGGATAGCAGACAGGTGGCAGGAGTGAGACTCCGCCCATAGAATGATTTTGGTCACTTCTTCCATCGCCAGGGAACTCCTTGTTCCCCCCTGATGGTTGATGTACGCAACAGTTGTCATGTTGTCTGATTGAAACCGTATGAACTTGGCCCTCGCTAGCTGAGGCCAAGCCTTGAGAGCATTGAATATCGCTCTCAGTTCCAGAATATTTATCGGTAGAAGAAATTCTTCCCGAGACCAAAGACCCTGAGCTTTCAGGGATCCCCAGACCGCGCCCCAGCCCATCAGACTGGCGTCGGTCGTGACAATGACCCACTCCGGTCTGCGGAATGTCATCCCTCGTGACAGGTTGTCCAGGGACAGCCACCAACGGAGTGAGTCTCTGGTCCTCTGATTTACTTGTATCTTCGGAGACAAGTCTGTATAGTCCCCATTCCACTGACTGAGCATGCACAGTTGTAATGGTCTTAGATGAATGCGTGCAAAAGGAACTATGTCCATTGCCGCTACCATCAACCCGATCACTTCCATGCACTGAGCTATGGAAGGAAGAGGAACGGAATGAAGTATCCGACAAGAGTCTAGAAGTTTCGTTTTTCTGGCCTCTGTCAGAAAAATCCTCATTTCTAAGGAGTCTATTATTGTTCCCAAGAAGGGAACCCTTGTTGACGGAGATAGAGAACTCTTTTCCACGTTCACTTTCCATCCGTGAGATCTGAGAAAGGCCAGGACAATGTCCGTGTGAGCCTTTGCTTGAGGAAGGGACGACGCTTGAATCAGAATGTCGTCCAAGTAAGGTACTACAGCAATGCCCCTTGGTCTTAGCACAGCTAGAAGGGACCCTAGTACCTTTGTGAAAATCCTTGGAGCAGTGGCTAATCCGAAAGGAAGCGCCACGAACTGGTAATGTTTGTCCAGGAATGCGAACCTCAGGAACCGATGATGTTCCTTGTGGATAGGAATATGTAGATACGCATCCTTTAAATCCACCGTGGTCATGAATTGACCTTCCTGGATGGAAGGAAGAATTGTTCGAATGGTTTCCATCTTGAACGATGGAACCTTGAGAAACTTGTTTAAGATCTTGAGATCTAAGATTGGTCTGAACGTTCCCTCTTTTTTGGGAACTATAAACAGATTGGAGTAGAACCCCATCCCTTGTTCTCTTAATGGAACAGGATGAATCACTCCCATTTTTAACAGGTCTTCTACACAATGTAAGAATGCCTGTCTTTTTATGTGGTCTGAAGACAACTGAGACCTGTGGAACCTCCCCCTTGGGGGAAGTCCCTTGAATTCCAGAAGATAACCTTGGGAGACTATTTCTAGCGCCCAAGGATCCAGAACATCTCTTGCCCAAGCCTGAGCGAAGAGAGAGAGTCTGCCCCCCACCAGATCCGGTCCCGGATCGGGGGCCAACATTTCATGCTGTCTTGGTAGCAGTGGCAGGTTTCTTGGCCTGCTTTCCCTTGTGCCAGCCTTGCATTGGATCAATCGATTTAGCCCAGAAAAAGTCTACAGTCTTAATAAGCCCTTTTTGAAGCCCTTATTTACGATCGTAATAAACATGGCTTACCGGATCCCATAGGGAAAATGACAGCTTCCAGCATTACATCGTCTTGTTAGAATGTGTCATACCTCAAGCAGCAAGAGACTGCTCACTGTTCCCCCAACTGAAGTTAATTGCTCTCAACAGTCCTGTGTGGAACAGCCATGGATTTTAGTGACGGTTGCTAAAATCATTTTCCTCATACAAACAGAAATCTTCATCTCTTTTCTGTTTCTGAGTAAATAGTACATACCAGCACTATTTCAAAATAACAAACTCTTGATTGAATAATAAAAACTACAGTTAAACACTAAAAAACTCTAAGCCATCTCCGTGGAGATGTTGCCTGTACAACGGCAAAGAGAATGACTGGGGTAGGCGGAGCCTAGGAGGGATCATGTGACCAGCTTTGCTGGGCTCTTTGCCATTTCCTGTTGGGGAAGAGAATATCCCACAAGTAAGGATGACGCCGTGGACCGGACACACCTATGTTGGAGAAATGTAGTGCTCAGTGTGCCAGTGTTCAAAAACCAAACGTGCATTATTACATACAGTACGTATAGAACCAACATCTGTGTATGCTCTATATCTGAACATTCAGTGGAGTGATCGGCACCACCAGGACTGTGTGAAAAGTTCATTAGGCTGTGCCATAATCTATCAAGATAAGTAAACAAAAAATGCTCATATTCGCTCAAGGCCAATCACAAAAGGCTAGGCGTGTCCTTAAGTAAACGCACACTAATCAAAAAACAAAAACACAAAATACAACAAACATAGTAAGGGAATATGGGTCAGGCACTCCCCTTACCTACATCCAAAACCCTTGTAGTATTATTTATAACACACAAAGGAAAATCATACTAAGGATAGCTCCCCCCATCTTAACAGTGGTCTTACCAAAGTTATCCAATAAAAGAAATTAATAAATAGCGGCATCTTGTACAGCATAAGAACAAAAGGGGGGCGGGCTCGGCACAACCCGCAATCATGTCACTATCCACCGAATAGCCAGACGTCATCAAGAAGGCGGAGACACCATACGTCAGAGACAAAACCTTTCACACAGTTAACAGACTCACCAATCGCCAGCTGTCAAATACCGGCATCTTCATGTGTTACTCAAGGCGACAAGAGGTCCATGTAATTGTGAACCACACTTCAGAAGAAGTAGCCAATATCGCTATGAAACGCGTCAGGCTCTGCCCTCCTCTATTCAGTATTCATTACTTGCTTGCTAAACAGCGAAATAGCTGATCAGCTGCATGTGGTTCATCTTCTGCAGCAGATGTGGATCAGGCTCATGCTGTCAGTAAGTCTATGTAAATGGTTGTTGTTTTTATTAATTTCTAAAACATTTTTATGGTGGTTTTATATACTTTATGGTAAAAAAAGCCCCCCAAAATAATAAAATGCCCTACCCTATCCTAAATTACAAAGTAATCAGCTCTTTTACTAGCCCTTAAAAGGGCTTTTGCGGGGCATTGCCTCAAAGTAATCAGCTCTTTTACCTGTAAATAAAAATACAATACCCCCCCAACATTACAACCCACCACCCACATACCCCTACTCTGAAACCCACCCAAACCCCCCTTAAAAAACCTAACACTAACCCCCTGAAGATCTCCCTACCTTGAGTCGTCTTCACTCAGCCGAGCCGAATTCTTCATCCAAGCCGGGCAGAAGAGGTATGTGACCTTCCTGCTTTGTGAATTTTTACGGACATTTGTATATAATTACATGTCTGAATAAACATCCTTTGTATATAGTAGCCCCTGGCCCTGCCCCTTTTTACCTAAGGTTTAAGGACTTCTGACTAGTTGTACACATGGAAGTGTACTGGCATGCAGTTTGAGTGGGTCCAAGGGAGCAGTTTGATCCAGGCAGGAGGCATCTGCTACTATAGCACAATTGCCTTTAACGTACCTCATAAGTTTGAGGTGGAACCACGTTAGTGTGCTGCATATCTTTTTATTTAAAGTCACCTAGTCTGTCGTTTATTGCACTACAACAGATTGGACCACACTATAAAAGGGGTTTAATTGTGTGTCCAAGGGAGAGGTGTGCCAACTCAAACAACTTCTCCTATATTGATTCTAAGGAATGAGACAATAATAAAGAGAATATAAAAATAGTAAAATATTAATTAATAATAAAGGATAAAATATCTAAATATCTATATAAAACAACATATATAAATATGCATATAAGTAAATTAATAATCTATTGGACATTCACAACATATATGTGATCAGTACGATACAGTCCCAAAATGATACAGTCCCAAAATGATCTCTCAACAAGGAACCATTAGACAGATGACAGGGCAGCTCTCTCCACAATATGATGGGAATATAGACACAAGTCCTGAAAGACAAAAAAGAGAGGCGCCCTTGGTGCAGCAAATTCTAGAGAGAATAGACCAGAATCAACACTGACGATTCAGTACTCACAAAGGAGATTGCACATCCAGTGCAATAGTAGGCAAGCCGAAGCTTCAGAGCCGCTTGGCTGACTCCCCAGTGGCGAATTAACTGAGAACAAAAAATGGAGCAAGGTAGTTTACAATATTATGTAGCCTGATGAAACGGCATGTCTAGCCGAGAAACGCGTTGCTAAGCAACTTTTTATTGTTTTAATAAAAGCAACTGTTCACTTTTACCTTGCTCCTGGATATTTATTACCACTACCTCTTGGACTTTGCCGTGTTTGGAATATACAGTTGGTGTCCTAAGTCGGCAAGCGGTACCGGAAACCGGGCCACTTATCGAATCCTGTTCCTGTTCTCAGTTGATCCGCCACTTGCCTACTATTGCACTGGATGTGCAATCTCCTTTGTGAGTACTGAATCGTCAGTGTTGATTCTGTTCTATTATCTCTAGAATTTGCTGCACCAAGGGCGCCTCTCTTTTTTGTCTTTCAGGACTTGTGTTTATTGCACTAGGTGCATCCCCTGTGCGCTCGTCTTCTCTCTATTCCATAGAATACATGGGAGGATCCTCTCTGGAAGAGGTGAATCTTTTTTGCATGGACTGAACTGCACTCCATGGGGATTATTTGGAACAGAGCCTAAGGAAACCTATTAGACATTCTCTCCAAAGGACTGCCTACCTAGATAGTTATATTCACTTGCTGTTGCCATACTAGTTTCTCTTGTGTATGTATATTTTATGTATCCAGTGGAGCTGTAGAGAACTGGCATATTCTAGATCCATTACCAGACAACATATAGATTGTATTATCATCCTGTGGTATCTATATCCTTGTACACCTATAATACACTATATCTCCACACAGAGTCTGATATACACATATTGGTACTCATTCCATATATATATATATATATATATAGATATATACACACACACACATATATATATATATATATATATATATATATATACACACACACATACATACATACACAATATATATATATATATACACATATATATTATATTATATATATACACACACACACACATATCCGGTAGTATATCAGCCTGATCTGACCTATTAAGGTCAGTCCAGCATCAAAATACCAGGCAATTCCTCTCTGAACAAGCAACACAGCAACCTCAGACGACCCTTACTTTTAATTTTCAACATAGCCATCTCTTGCACACCAGGATTGGTTCATATTGACAAGCTTCAGATGACAAGTGAACATGTGAATAGCTAGAGGGACCTAATGGGTTAGAGAATGCTATGATTGCACTATTGCTACAACAAATAATACCAAGAGAATGAAGCGAATTTGATAATATAAGTTAACTGGAAAGTTATTTAAAATGGTATGCTCTATCTGAATCATTGAAGGAACAATTTTAAGTTTCATGTCAAATTAATACAAGGGCAATAAGTCATATTACTGCTTCTTATTGAAAGTATAGGGCGTTCTATATCAGTATCGGGTTTGTTAAAAATGCTATGGTTAACCATCTTGCAATACCTAATTGTGTATTATGCTTGTGCAATGCTGAGCACGAAATAACACAACACGTTATCAATTGTGCGAGAGTTGCCCATAGTAAGCTGGGATCAGTAATGTAAAACTGCATACAAGTGAATGCAATAATGTAATTTATGCAATACAATCTTATTTAATCATATTTTCCTTGTTACATATTAAGGGCGCGATCAAATATACAGCGCAGGTTTCAGCGCAAGCGTGGGAACCTGCGCCGCCCATAATTCCACCTCGCACATCGGGGTATTACATATACTGCGCCATTAGTTGCTAAACTGGCGTAAGTCGGACAAACTGGCGATCTTCTGAAATGTGCGCAAATACACATTTTAGTCATCACAAGTAACTTACGCCAGTATTTTGTCCACGGAAAGTGTCAATAAAGAGTAGTTTTATGCAAATTAAGCTAACACTCGTAAAAATGAACTGCAATTTCAAATATAAATGTGACACATAATTACGCTATTCAAAATTCATATATAAACCCATGCGCAGCCGCCATTTTCTTCAGTGTGTTTGGATGGTTTGTTGAGCTACAGCATACTACACTGGAGTGGAGGATTAGTCAGAGTAGAGAGAGAGGCGCAAACAGAGGAGTTAGTTAGGGCGCATTGTTGTTTGATTAAGCTTGTACACTTACACATATTTTTACATATTGCACAAATTTTGCATACATACATATACAAATACACCACACTTTTTTTTCTAACACCTCACACATTTTATTTGAATTTTACAGTGTGATAGGCTGAGTGTTTGGTTGTGATTGTGTGTGATTGAACTGGGAGTGAGTGTGAGTTTGTGTAGTGTGAGTAGTGTGAGGATGGCAGGGAGAGGTAGGGCGGAAGGGAAAGGAGTGGCAGGGAGAGGGAGAGCTAGAAGGGATGATGGGAGGGGAGATGCCCGAGAGCCCCAGAGACCAGGCACATCTAGGAGAGGGACAGAGGGTGCACATGGGGGGAGGAGGGAGAGGATAGGGAGGAACCCACACCAGGGACATCACAGGACATCACAGGGAGCAAGCCAGGTGTCCATGGAGGTTGAGAGGCTGAGATGTCCCAACTTCTCATTTGAGGAAAATGTTGCCCTAGTCCAGGCCATCATGGACGATTACAGTGCCCTCTTCGGGCAGGAGAAGGGCAAAGGCAGTGCCAAAAGGCGAAAAACGTCATGGTTGGCGGTAGAGGATGCCGTCAACAGTGTGGCCCCGCAGAGGAGGACTGTTGAGGGCCTGAAAAAGCGGTGGAATGACTGCAAGAGGCGGGTCAAAGAAAAGATGGGGCAGGAAGCTATGCACCAGAGGGGAACAGGCGGTAGTCCATCCCTGGACATATAACACCTGGCAGGAGATGATACGCAGGTCCCTGAGCATCACAGCAGTCCGTGAACTTCCAGGGGCTCGTGACTCAGGGGCTGCAACCACAGCACATCATGCTGGTGAGAAACATCCCACACACCAGTATTATATGTATTTGAGATATAACATCCTTTAATATCACACATTCATGTACACAATGAGGAGCATGGTATTTGGCCTACTAACAAAAACATCTACAATTATATTTGACATTAATGCTACTTAACACAATGCAATTTGTGATATGAGGTGGAATAGTCCAATACTAACATGTCTCAGAGTAACACAGGCCACAAGCCACATGTAGAGTTTTCAGTAAATGGACACTATAGCCATCACAATACTTTTAGCTCAATAAAGCAGGTTCTGTGCCTACATCAGGCTAAAGTAAATTGTGTGACCATAGTGTCAGTATGCTCCCAGGCATGAGCAGGGTTGGATGGCTTTAGTTGAGGACCCGGGAGTGATGCCACCACCATTGCCATATGACCCCTGGCAAGATTCCTGGCCAGAGGAATATTTTTCTTTTGGCTTTGAGGGGGAGCCAAGACAGCCACAAAGGGTCCCCCCAAACACAATCTCAGGGCAGTCATGGCTTTTACCCACAGACTATGTCACTAGAAGTGCCAACTGGACAGGCTGAGTGGTCACACACTGGGCATCAGTGGGACTATCAATCAACCCTGAGAGCTCCAACATCCTCATCACTTGGGCGAGTTCCACCATCCTCATCACTTGGGCGAGCTCCACCATCTGTAGATGAAAATATAGCAGAAAGTACTCAAGCACCAGCAGATGCAGCTGAACCTGCCCCACCAGAAACATCAGATGCAGCTGAACCTGCCCCACCAGAAACATCAGATGCAGCTGAACCTACCCCACCAGAACCAACAGATGCAGTTGAACCTGCACCTCAAGCAACTAGAAGCCCTGCTGCTTAAGAGCCTGTGGATGCATTGTATTCTCTCCTGGGTGAGGAATGCATTGCACTCCAGAGGAGGCTCATAACAAGCCAGGGCCAAGAGAGGTTCCACAGGAGTCAAGAGAGGCTCTTCAGGAGCCAAGAAAGGTTCTTCAGGAGCCAAGAGAGGTTACACAAACGTAGCATAGAGCTGCAGAGGGACATGGCAGTGGAAGTGTTCAAACCCAATCACAGATTATGTGAATTCTGTCTGATATGCAGATGCACAATAGATGGCAAGAACAAAATCAACTCTTGGGTGTGTTGGTTGAGTACTTTACACACCAGCAGGACACTGCCTCCAGCCTATCATCTGTGGCCAGCACACCAGCAGAAACATCAGAATCTTCTCAAACCAGGAGAACAAGGCAATCCACTACATTCACCTCAGCTCCCTCATCCAAGAAGCCTAAAAAGAAATAAATATTCTTATAGTTCACCATAAATCTTGTCCTCTGTTATTTACCATATAATTGTCATCCACATCCATGTGAGGTGTGCTTTAGTACACTAATATTGTTAAAACATATAATAAGACCTGTGTGGAAATGGCAAAAAGGTAATATTATCATGTTTATGACATATTCATGTTCTATAAACCACATCACATAGTTGTGTATGAAGGGTACATATAGTAATATTTACTTATAAGATGTAAATCAAGGTTTCTCACATCCAATATAAATTGACACATGGGTATATATATAAATAATAATGTATTTATAGAAGGTGTGAACATATAAACATCCATTTCCATTCTTCTTAATGATAGTCAATAAATCATAGTGACCTAAACATGAATAAACAAATTAGACATTTTCAGTAATTAGGGTGGTTAAGGGAAGGGGGGTGGGATGTAGTAGATTCACTTACATGCAGTGGAAATCCACAGTATGTAATTGTACAAGACATGATATATACACATGCAATGGTTGGTGAGGTACAGTCAAACATCATAATACATGTGAATGTTACGGTTTACTGTACTTATGAACAAGTAACTTACAGGTGAAGTATTCACGGATGACAAAGTCCCTCACTTCATTCCCCCTCAGTGTCCCCCTGTCTACATCCTCAGGTACAGGAACCAGCTGCTGATCTTGGTCTGGTTCTATGTCCCCCAATATACGTGTGTAGACAGCAATGTTATGTAGAATACAACATGCATTGACAATGGAACACACTTTGTTGGGGTTATACTGTAAAGCTCCACCTGTCAAATCCAGACACCTGAATCTGGTTTTGAGTAGGCCAAAGCTCCTTTCTATAACATTCCAGGTACGTATGTGGGCCTCCTGGTACCTGAGTTGTGGCTCTGTAAGGGGGTGTGCCAAGGGGGTTAACAGCCATAGTCTGCAGCCGTACCCTGCGTCACCTGTCATGTAACATATGTATTATGATTACTACAGGTTCATCATGTGCTTAAAGGGACATAACATGGATTTCATTTAAAAGAGATATTTTCCAAAAACATTAAATTGGTGCATTGTAAGCAATCTACTTTTATGCCAGGATTAGTCTAGACAAAATTCTATTTTCATGATTCAGATAGAACATGCCATTTTAAGAAAATGTCCTTTTAAGTGAAAAACTATTTATAGTATACTGTCCCTTTAAAGGGACATGAAACACATATTTCTTATTTCATGAGTTAAAAAGAACCTGCAATTTTATTCAACTTTATAATTTACTTCTATTATGTAATTTGCTCCATTCTATTGATATCATTTGCTGACAAGCATATTAGATATGCTCATTAGCTGCTGATTGGTGGCTGCACATAGATGCCTCATATGATTGGCTCATCTATGTGCATTGCTATTTCTTAAACAAAGGATATATAAAGAATAAATCAAATGAGATAATAGAAGTAAATTGTAATGTTGTTTAACATTGTATTCTCTATCTGAAACATGACATAATTATTTTGTGTTTAGTGTCCCTTTAGTAGAAATATACAGAAAGAATGATGGTAGTGCATACTCACCAAGCAGCCAACCTCCCGAGAGTATTCCAGATTCAAAAAGCTGGAATAAGGAGGTCTGGCACAGGATGTAGGAATCATGGGCACTCCCTGGAAGGCCTGCATACACGTGTGAATTTCAGAGTGGTATCGCAGACCATCTGGCAATTCAAGGAGTAAAACCCTTTCCTGTTAATATAGAGGAATGGCTCCTTATGTGGGGCCACGATACGCACATGTGTGCAATCAATTGCCCCCATGACATTGGGAATACCCCCCAGTCGATAGAAGCCTTGTTTAAGACTGTTCCATTCCTGGGGGGTAGGGAGGAAATGAATGTATCGCTGTGTCTGGTTATCTAGAGCAGTCAAAACCTCCCCTAGGATCCTGGAGAAGGTGGACTGTGCTAGGCCAGACACAAGGCCCTCTGTTGACTGGAATGAGCCGGATGCCAGGAAGTGCACAACACACAACAGCTTCTGCATACCAGTCAGAGCTCGGTTCCTATTCGCTTGAGGGTCAATATCATCCTTCAAGACCTCATATAGGTCAATGAGGCTTGCCGAAGTCAAGCAATACTTTTCCCTGACCTCCCCTTCTGTCATTCCAAACAGGGTGACCCTAACCCTGTGAATCCTTGGTGCCCTTGCTCTTCCCCTCTGCTGATGCCGACGTCTTATAGGCCCTGCTGGCCTATGACCAGCTGCAGCAACAACAGCAGCAGGGGCAGCACCAGGAACAGGGACAGCAACGTGAGGAGCAGGGACAGCAGCAGCAGGAGCAGGGACGGCTACAGCACCATGACCAGGCACCTCAGCAGCAACTATAGCATCAGCAGGTATATCCTGAACAACAGGGGCTTGTAGGGCTTCCAGCACCCCTTGTGCCTCACGATGCTGTCTCTCTATGTATTGTAGGTAAAGCAGGGGAAACATGGTGGCTAATGAGGGTGTGCATTGCCAGGTGTTTTAAGGCTGCAGGTGAGAGGTTGTGCTGTTTGTGATTGGTTTGACACACTTGCAGGGGCAGGAATAATAAATGCTTAGAAGAGGTTTAACTGTTTGAGATTTGCGGCTGATATGTATATGATTACGCATGCGTTTGTTAGGCCTTCAGGGAGTTACGTTGCTTTTTTAGTCAGTGCAAGGGTTACTGTGCCAGCAATTTGTGTCGAGATAAGAATGGAGTAGATTCTCTGAATTCTGCGCGTGTAAGTCCTTACGCTGTATATTGGATACCAAATTACGCAGCTGTTCTATGTTAGTCTATGGGTAAAAAAAATACGCCCGAAGGGTGAAATATACGCGCATAACTTGTATGCTACCCCGTATATGTAATACCAAAATCGCGTAAAATCTGGCGGCGGAGGATTTTGCGGGCGAGGCTGCATATGTAATGGAGGCCTAAGACAGAGTTTAAGAGACTAACTTCATGTGGATGTATTTAATTTCTTGTGGTCCTTGCTGATTCCATTTATGAGCGCGGACTTCTCTTATAAATAATTAAGAAATACTGCAATTGCTATGCAGAAGCTATTTACAAATTCATTTACAGCTCTGCTGGGATATTCTTTTATTTATGGATCAATAACGTAAAAGGTCAGTCTTTATGGAGTATAAATTGTTTACAGCTTAACATGCAGACATTTCCTAGGATTATAAATTTCAGTTAACTGTAATGTATCACTTCCAAAGCAAAAAGAATATTACATTTCACAAAATTAAAAACATAAAAGAAACAGTGCACTAAACATTTGACATTTCTCTGATTATTTCTATTTCAACAAGTTAAAGGGACACTGTACTCAAAAAAATGCCATCATCCATATGAATAAGTAGCATTTAAAGGGACATTTAAAGGGACAGTTAAGTCCAAAATAAACTTTCATGAATTAGATAGGGCATGTAGTTTTAAACAATTTTCCAATTTACTTTTATCACCAATTTTGTTTTGTTCTCTAAGTTGAAAGCAAAACCTAGGTAGGCTCATGTGCTTGAAGGCCGCCTCTAATCTGAATGCATTTTGACAGTTTTTTTTATATATGTGTTAGAATTAACAAAAAATCTGCGTGCAAAATAAATGTTTTAAAAGCATTTAAAAATATAATTTATTTAGCAAAATGTGCATAGTTTTGCAGGCAAGGACACCACCTTTGAAAGACCTTGTAAATGTTGTTTATCTTACTTCCTTTGTGGATCACATGACAACCAATCACTGTGCACCATGCAGGAGGGTCAGATTACTGCATTCCACACTGCATTACTGTACTCCAAACTCTTTAGTGTGGGGGAGTGCAAACACAGTCTTTAATTACAGGAAAGGAGGCCAAAATAAATAATGAAAATTCATTGCAAATTTTTTATATTATTATTCATAATTGAACATTTAGGGCCAGATTACAAGTGGAGAGGTATTTAACGATCCCGCTCTAGCGCTAACTCCGCTAGAAGTAAGGGTTTTGTGCACAATGGGTAGCTCTCATTTTACAAGTTGAAAGTAAACAGTTTTGGGTGCAATAACGTATTCCCCTATAGATGTCAAGGGAGCAAAAAAAGAAGAAAAAAACAGAATTTATGTTTACCTGATAAATTACTTTCTCCAACGGTGTGTCCGGTCCACGGCGTCATCCTTACTTGTGGGATATTCTCTTCCCCAACAGGAAATGGCAAAGAGCCCAGCAAAGCTGGTCACATGATCCCTCCTAGGCTCCGCCTACCCCAGTCATTCGACCGACGTTAAGGAGGAATATTTGCATAGGAGAAACCATATGATACCGTGGTGACTGTAGTTAAAGAAAATAAATTATCAGACCTGATTAAAAAACCAGGGCGGGCCGTGGACCGGACACACCGTTGGAGAAAGTAATTTATCAGGTAAACATAAATTCTGTTTTCTCCAACATAGGTGTGTCCGGTCCACGGCGTCATCCTTACTTGTGGGAACCAATACCAAAGCTTTAGGACACGGATGAAGGGAGGGAGCAAATCAGGTCACCTAAATGGAAGGCACCACGGCTTGCAAAACCTTTCTCCCAAAAACAGCCTCAGAAGAAGCAAAAGTATCAAACTTGTAAAATTTGGTAAAAGTGTGCAGTGAAGACCAAGTCGCTGCCCTACATATCTGATCAACAGAAGCCTCGTTCTTGAAGGCCCATGTGGAAGCCACAGCCCTAGTGGAATGAGCTGTGATTCTTTCAGGAGGCTGCCGTCCGGCAGTCTCGTAAGCCAATCTGATGATGCTTTTAATCCAAAAAGAGAGAGAGGTAGAAGTTGCTTTTTGACCTCTCCTTTTACCGGAATAAACAACAAACAAGGAAGATGTTTGTCTAAAATCCTTTGTAGCATCTAAATAGAATTTTAGAGCGCGAACAACATCCAAATTGTGCAACAAACGTTCCTTCTTCGAAACCGGTTTCGGACACAGAGAAGGTACGATAATCTCCTGGTTAATGTTTTTGTTAGAAACAACTTTTGGAAGAAAACCAGGTTTAGTACGTAAAACCACCTTATCTGCATGGAACACCAGATAAGGAGGAGAACACTGCAGAGCAGACAATTCTGAAACTCTTCTAGCAGAAGAAATTGCAACCAAAAACAAAACTTTCCAAGATAATAACTTAATATCAACGGAATGTAAGGGTTCAAACGGAACCCCCTGAAGAACTGAAAGAACTAAGTTGAGACTCCAAGGAGGAGTCAAAGGTTTGTAAACAGGCTTGATTCTAACCAGAGCCTGAACAAAGGCTTGAACATCTGGCACAGCTGCCAGCTTTTTGTGAAGTAACACAGACAAGGCAGAAATCTGTCCCTTCAGGGAACTTGCAGATAATCCTTTTTCCAATCCTTCTTGAAGGAAGGATAGAATCTTAGGAATCTTAACCTTGTCCCAAGGGAATCCTTTAGATTCACACCAACAGATATATTTTTTCCAAATTTTGTGGTAAATCTTTCTAGTTACAGGCTTTCTGGCCTGAACAAGAGTATCGATAACAGAATCTGAGAACCCTCGCTTCGATAAGATCAAGCGTTCAATCTCCAGGCAGTCAGCTGGAGTGAGACCAGATTCGGATGTTCGAACGGACCTTGAACAAGAAGGTCTCGTCTCAAAGGTAGCTTCCATGGTGGAGCCGATGACATATTCACCAGATCTGCATACCAAGTCCTGCGTGGCCACGCAGGAGCTATCAAGATCACCGACGCCCTTTCCTGATTGATCCTGGCTACCAGCCTGGGGATGAGAGGAAACGGCGGGAATACATAAGCTAGTTTGAAGGTCCAAGGTGCTACTAGTGCATCCACTAGAGCCGCCTTGGGATCCCTGGATCTGGACCCGTAGCAAGGAACTTTGAAGTTCTGACGAGAGGCCATCAGATCCATGTCTGGAATGCCCCACAGTTGAGTGACTTGGGCAAAGATTTCCGGATGGAGTTCCCACTCCCCCGGATGCAATGTCTGACGACTCAGAAAATCCGCTTCCCAATTTTCCACTCCTGGGATGTGGATAGCAGACAGGTGGCAGGAGTGAGACTCCGCCCATAGAATGATTTTGGTCACTTCTTCCATCGCCAGGGAACTCCTTGTACCCCCCTGATGGTTGATGTACGCAACAGTTGTCATGTTGTCTGATTGAAACCGTATGAACTTGGCCCTCGCTAGCTGAGGCCAAGCCTTGAGAGCATTGAATATCGCTCTCAGTTCCAGAATATTTATCGGTAGAAGAGATTCTTCCCGAGACCAAAGACCCTGAGCTTTCAGGGATCCCCAGACCGCGCCCCAGCCCATCAGACTGGCGTCGGTCGTGACAATGACCCACTCTGGTCTGCGGAAGGTCATCCCTTGTGACAGGTTGTCCAGGGACAGCCACCAACGGAGTGAGTCTCTGGTCCTCTGATTTACTTGTATCCTCGGAGACAAGTTTGTATAGTCCCCATTCCACTGACTGAGCATGCACAGTTGTAATGGTCTTAGATGAATGCGCGCAAAAGGAACTATGTCCATTGCCGCTACCATCAAACCTATCACTTCCATGCACTGCGCTATGGAAGGAAGAGGAACGGAATGAAGTA
This sequence comes from Bombina bombina, assembly GCF_027579735.1. Taxonomy (NCBI): domain Eukaryota; kingdom Metazoa; phylum Chordata; class Amphibia; order Anura; family Bombinatoridae; genus Bombina; species Bombina bombina. Next base: position 182,358,715 of record NC_069508.1, on the reverse strand, counting down.
TCCGACAAGAGTCTAGAAGTTTTGTTTTTCTGGCCTCTGTCAGAAAAATCCTCATTTCTAAAAAACTCTAAGCCATCTCCGTGGAGATGTTGCCTGTACAACGGCAAAGAGAATGACTGGGGTAGGCGGAGCCTAGGAGGGATCATGTGACCAGCTTTGCTGGGCTCTTTGCCATTTCCTGTTGGGGAAGAGAATATCCCACAAGTAAGGATGACGCCGTGGACCGGACACACCTATGTTGGAGAAAGAGAAGTTTATTCTTACCTGATAAATTTGTTTCTTTTACGATACGATGAGTCCACGGATTTCATCCTTACTTGTGGGATATCGCCTCCTGGTCAGCAGGAGGAGGCACAGTGGAGCTGTATAAATAACTCCTCCCTTTTTTCTCCCAACTCAGTCATTCGACCGAAGTTAGGAAGAGAAAGGAAAAGCCAAGGAGCAGAGGTGACTGAAGTTTAACAAAAATAAAGACCTGTCTCATAAAAACAGGGTGGGCCGTGGACTCATCGTATCGTAAAAGAAACAAATTTATCAGGTAAGAATAAATTTCCCTTTTCTTTTACAAGATACGATAATTCCACGGATTTCATCCTTACTTGTGGAATACAATACCAAAGCTATAGGACACGGATGAAACGGGAGGGACAAGACAGGGAACCTAAACGGAAGGCACCACTGCTTGAACAACATTACTCCCAAAAACAGCCTCGGACGAAGCAAAAGATCAAATTTGTAAAATTTGGAAAAAGTGTGAAGAGAAGACCAAGTTGCAGCTTTGCAACTCTGTACAACAGAAGCATCATTTTATAATGCCCATGAAGAAGCCACAGCCCTAGTGGAATGAGCCGTAATACGAACAGGAGGCTGCCGTCCAGCAGTCTCATATGCAAAACAGATGATACTCTTCAACCAAAACTAAAGAGAGGTAGCCATAGCTTTCTGACCCCTACACTTCCCAGAAAACACAACAAACAGGGAAGAAGATTGACGAAAAACAGAATTTATGTTTACCTGATAAATTACTTTCTCCAACGGTGTGTCCGGTCCACGGCGTCATCCTTACTTGTGGGAAATTCTCTTCCCCAACAGGAAATGGCAAAGAGCCCAGCAAAGCTGGTCACATGATCCCTCCTAGGCTCCGCCTTCCCCATTCATTCGACCGACGTAAAGGAGGAATATTTGCATAGGAGAAACCATATGATACCGTGGTGACTGTAGTTAAAGAAAATAAATTATCAGACCTGATTAAAAAACCAGGGCGGGCCGTGGGCCGGACACACCGTTGGAGAAAGTAATTTATCAGGTAAACATAAATTCTGTTTTCTCCAACATAGGTGTGTCCGGTCCACGGCGTCATCCTTACTTGTGGGAACCAATACCAAAGCTTTAGGACACGGATGAAGGGAGGGAGCAAATCAGGTCACCTAGATGGAAGGCACCACGGCTTGCAAAACCTTTCTCCCAAAAATAGCCTCAGAAGAAGCAAAAGTATCAAACTTGTAAAATTTAGTAAAAGTGTGCAGTGAAGACCAAGTCGCTGCCTTACATATCTGATCAACAGAAGCCTCGTTCTTGAAGGCCCATATGGAAGCCACAGCCCTAGTGGAATGAGCTGTGATTCTTTCAGGAGGCTGCCGTCCGGCAGTCTCATAAGCCAATCTGATGATGCTTTTAATCCAAAAAGAGAGAGAGGTAGAAGTTGCTTTTTGACCTCTCCTTTTACCAGAATAAACAACAAACAAGGAAGATGTTTGTCTAAAATCCTTTGTAGCATCTAAATAGAATTTTAGAGCACGAACAACATCCAAATTGTGCAACAAACGTTCCTTCTTTGAAACTGGATTCGGACACAAAGAAGGCACGACTATCTCCTGGTTAATGTTTTTGTTAGAAACAACTTTCGGAAGAAAACCAGGTTTAGTACGTAAAACCACCTTATCTGCATGGAACACCAGATAAGGAGGAGAACACTGCAGAGCAGATAATTCTGAAACTCTTCTAGCAGAAGAAATTGCAACCAAAAACAAAACTTTCCAAGATAATAACTTAATATCAACGGAATGTAAGGGTTCAAACGGAACCCCCTGAAGAACTGAAAGAACTAAATTGAGACTCCAAGGAGGAGTCAAAGGTTTGTAAACAGGCTTGATTCTAACCAGAGCCTGAACAAAGGCTTGAACATCTGGCACAGCTGCCAGCTTTTTGTGAAGTAACACAGACAAGGCAGAAATCTGTCCCTTCAAGGAACTTGCAGATAATCCTTTCTCCAAACCTTCTTGAAGAAAGGATAGAATCTTAGGAATTTTTACCTTGTCCCAAGGGAATCCTTTAGATTCACACCAACAGATATATTTTTTCCATATTTTGTGGTAAATTTTTCTAGTTACAGGCTTTCTGGCCTGAACAAGAGTATCAATGACAGAATCTGAGAACCCTCGCTTTGATAAGATCAAGCGTTCAATCTCCAAGCAGTCAGTTGGAGTGAGACCAGATTCGGATGTTCGAACGGACCTTGAACAAGAAGGTCTCGTCTCAAAGGTAGCTTCCATGGTGGAGCCGATGACATATTCACCAGGTCTGCATACCAAGTCCTGCGTGGCCACGCAGGAGCTATCAAGATCACCGATGCCCTCTCCTGATTGATCCTGGCTACCAGCCTGGGGATGAGAGGAAACGGCGGGAATACATAAGCTAGTTTGAAGGTCCAAGGTGCTACTAGTGCATCTACTAGAGTCGCCTTGGGATCCCTGGATCTGGACCCGTAGCAAGGAACCTTGAAGTTCTGACGAGAGGCCATCAGATCCATGTCTGGAATGCCCCACAATTGAGTAATTTGGGCAAAGATTTCCGGATGGAGTTCCCACTCCCCCGGATGAAATGTCTGACGACTCAGAAAATCCGCTTCCCAATTTTCCACTCCTGGGATGTGGATTGCGGACAAGTGGCAGGAGTGAGTCTCCGCCCATTGAATGATTTTGGTCACTTCTTCCATCGCCAGGGAACTCCTTGTTCCCCCCTGATGGTTGATGTACGCAACAGTCGTCATGTTGTCTGATTGAAACCGTATGAACTTGGCCTTTGCTAGCTGAGGCCAAGCCTTGAGAGCATTGAATATCGCTCTCAGTTCCAGAATATTTATCGGGAGAAGAGATTCTTCCCGAGACCAAAGACCCTGAGCTTTCAGGGGTCCCCAGACCGCGCCCCAGCCCACCAGACTGGCGTCGGTCGTGACAATGACCCACTCTGGTCTGCGGAAGCTCATCCCCTGTGACAGGTTGTCCAGGGACAGCCACCAACGGAGTGAATCTCTGGTCCTCTGATCTACTTGTATCATCGGAGACAAGTCTGTATAGTCCCCATTCCACTGACTGAGCATGCACAGTTGTAATGGTCTTAGATGAATTCGCGCAAAAGGAACTATGTCCATTGCCGCTACCATCAAACCTATTACTTCCATGCACTGCGCTATGGAAGGAAGAGGAACAGAATGAAGTATTTGACAAGAGTTTAGAAGTTTTGATTTTCTGGCCTCTGTCAGAAAAATCCTCATTTCTAAGGAGTCTATTATTGTTCCCAAGAAGGGAACCCTTGTTGACGGAGATAGAGAACTTTTTTCTACGTTCACTTTCCACCCGTGAGATCTGAGAAAGGCCAGGACAATGTCCGTGTGAGCCTTTGCTTGAGGAAGGGACGACGCTTGAATCAGAATGTCGTCCAAGTAAGGTACTACTGCAATGCCCCTTGGTCTTAGCACCGCTAGAAGGGACCCTAGTACCTTTGTGAAAATCCTTGGAGCAGTGGCTAATCCGAACGGAAGTGCCACAAACTGGTAATGCTTGTCCAGGAATGCGAACCTTAGGAACCGATGATGTTCCTTGTGGATAGGAATATGTAGATATGCATCCTTTAAATCCACCGTGGTCATGAATTGACCTTCCTGGATGGAAGGAAGAATTGTTCGAATGGTTTCCATTTTGAACGATGGAACCTTGAGAAACTTGTTTAGGATCTTGAGATCTAAGATTGGTCTGAATGTTCCCTCTTTTTTGGGAACTACGAACAGATTGGAGTAGAACCCCATCCCTTGTTCTCCTAAAGGAACAGGATGAATCACTCCCATTTTTAACAGGTCTTCTACACAATGTAAGAATGCCTGTCTTTTTATGTGGTCTGAAGACAATTGAGACCTGTGGAACCTCCCCCTTGGGGGAAGCCCCTTGAATTCCAGAAGATAACCTTGGGAGACTATTTCTAGTGCCCAAGGATCCAGAACATCTCTTGCCCAAGCCTGAGCGAAGAGAGAGAGTCTGCCCCCCACCAGATCCGGTCCCGGATCGGGGGCCAACATCTCATGCTGTCTTGGTAGCAGTGGCAGGTTTCTTGGCCTGCTTTCCTTTGTTCCAGCCTTGCATTGGTCTCCAGGCTGGCTTGGCTTGAGAAGTATTACCCTCTTGCTTAGAGGACGTAGCACTTGGGGCTGGTCCGTTTCTGCGAAAGGGACGAAAATTAGGTTTATTTTTGGCCTTGAAAGACCTATCCTGAGGAAGGGCGTGGCCCTTGCCCCCAGTGATATCAGAGATAATCTCTTTCAAGTCAGGGCCAAACAGCGTTTTCCCCTTGAAAGGAATGTTAAGCAATTTGTTCTTGGAAGACGCATCCGCTGACCAAGATTTTAACCAAAGCGCTCTGCGCGCCACAATAGCAAAACCAGAATTTTTCGCCGCTAACCTAGCCAATTGCAAAGTGGCGTCTAGGGTGAAAGAATTAGCCAATTTGAGAGCATGAATTCTGTCCATAATCTCCTCATAAGAAGAAGAATTATTATTGAGCGCCTTTTCTAGCTCATCGAACCAGAAACACGCTGCTGTAGTGACAGGAACAATGCATGAAATTGGTTGTAGAAGGTAACCTTGCTGAACAAACATCTTTTTAAGCAAACCTTCTAATTTTTTATCCATAGGATCTTTGAAAGCACAACTATCTTCTATGGGTATAGTGGTGCGTTTGTTTAGAGTAGAAACCGCCCCCTCGACCTTGGGGACTGTCTGCCATAAGTCCTTTCTGGGGTCGACCATAGGAAACAATTTTTTAAATATGGGGGGAGGGACGAAAGGTATACCGGGCCTTTCCCATTCTTTATTTACAATGTCCGCCACCCGCTTGGGTATAGGAAAAGCTTCGGGGGGCCCCGGGACCTCTAGGAACTTGTCCATTTTACATAGTTTCTCTGGAATGACCAAATTCTCACAATCATCCAGAGTGGATAACACCTCCTTAAGCAGAGCGCGGAGATGTTCCAATTTAAATTTAAATGTAATCACATCAGGTTCAGCTTGTTGAGAAATTTTCCCTGAATCTGAAATTTCTCCCTCAGACAAAACCTCCCTGGCCCCCTCAGACTGGTGTAGGGGCCCTTCAGAACCAATATCATCAGCGTCCTCATGCTCTTCAGTATTTTCTAAAACAGAGCAGTCGCGCTTTCGCTGATAAGTGGGCATTTTGGCTAAAATGTTTTTGATAGAATTATCCATTACAGCCGTTAGTTGTTGCATAGTAAGGAGTATTGGCGCGCTAGATGTACTAGGGGCCTCCTGTGTGGGCAAGACTGGTGTAGACGAAGGAGGGGATGATGCAGTACCATGCTTACTCCCCTCACTTGAGGAATCATCTTGGGCATCATTTTCTCTAAATTTTGTGTCACATAAATCACATCTATTTAAATGAGAAGGAACCTTGGCTTCCCCACATTCAGAACACAGTCTATCTGGTAGTTCAGACATGTTAAACAGGCAAAAACTTGATAACAAAGTACAAAAAACGTTTTAAAATAAACCGTTACTGTCACTTTAAATTTTAAACTGAACACACTTTATTACTGCAATTGCGAAAAAGTATGAAGGAATTGTTCAAAATTCACCAAAATTTCACCACAGTGTCTTAAAGCCTTAAAAGTATTGCACACCAAATTTGGAAGCTTTAACCCTTAAAATAACGGAACCGGAGCCGTTTTTATATTTAACCCCTTTACAGTCCCTGGTATCTGCTTTGCTGAGACCCAACCAAGCCCAAAGGGGAATACGATACCAAATGACGCCTTCAGAAAGTCTTTTCTATGTATCAGAGCTCCTCACACATGCATCTGCATGTCATGCTTCTCAAAAACAAGTGCGCAATAGAGGCGCGAAAATGAGACTCTGCCTATGATTAGGGAAAGCCCCTAGAGAATAAAGTGTCCAATACAGTGCCTGCCGGTTATTTTACATAATTCCCAAGATTAAAATAATTCCTCAAGGCTATGGAGTATAAAATATGTTTATATATAAATCGATTTAGCCCAGAAAATGTCTACAGTCTTAAAAAGCCCTTGTGAAGCCCTTTTTTTCTTTCTGTAATAAAAATGGCTTACCGGATCCCATAGGGAAAATGACAGCTTCCAGCATTACATCGTCTTGTTAGAATGTGTCATACCTCAAGCAGCAAAAGTCTGCTCACTGTTCCCCCAACTGAAGTTAATTCCTCTCAACAGTCCTGTGTGGAAACAGCCATCGATTTTAGTAACGGTTGCTAAAATCATTTTCCTCTTACAAACAGAAATCTTCATCTCTTTTCTGTTTCAGAGTAAATAGTACATACCAGCACTATTTTAAAATAACAAACTCTTGATTGAATAATAAAAACTACAGTTAAACACTAAAAAACTCTAAGCCATCTCCGTGGAGATGTTGCCTGTACAACGGCAAAGAGAATGACTGGGGAAGGCGGAGCCTAGGAGGGATCATGTGACCAGCTTTGCTGGGCTCTTTGCCATTTCCTGTTGGGGAAGAGAATTTCCCACAAGTAAGGATGACGCCGTGGACCGGACACACCTATGTTGGAGAAATCCTTAGTAGCCTGTAAGAAAAACTTCAAGGCACCGACCACGTCCAAATCATGTAACAGTTGCTACTTCTTAGAAGAAGGATGAGAACACAAGGAAGGAACAACAATTTCCTGATTGATATTTTTATTTGAAACAACCTTAGGAAGAAAACCAGGTTTGGTACGTAATACCACCTTATCCGAATGAAAAATAAGATAAGGAGAATCACATAGTAATTCTGAAAGCTCAGAGGCTCTGCGAGCAGAAGAAATAGCAACCAAAAACAAAACTTTCCAAGATAATAACTTAATATCCATGGAATGCATAGGTTAAAACGGAACCCCTTGAAGAACTTTAAGAACTAAATTCAAACTCCAAGGAGGAGAAATTGGTCTAAACACAGGCCTGATTCTAGTCAGAGCCTGACAAAAAGACTGAAAATCTGGAACATCTGCCAGATGCTTGTGCAACAAAATAGACAAAGCAGAAATCAGTCCCTTTAAGGAACTTGCTGACAACCCTTTCTCCAATCCATCTTGGAGAAACAACAAAATCCTGGGAATCCTAACCCTACTCCATGAGTAGCCCTTGGATTCGCACCAATAAAGATATTTACGCCATATCTTATGGTAAATCATTCTAGTAACAGGCTTACGAGCCAGACTCAAGGTATCTATGACCAAATCAGAGAACCCTCGCTTAGATAAAATTAAGCGTTCAAACTCCAAGCAGTGAGCTGCCGAGAAACTAGATTTGGATGAAGGAAGGGTCCCTGAATGAGAAAGTCTTTCCTCAATGGAAGCTTCCACAGAGGCTGGGATGACATGGCCACCAGATCGGCATACCAAAACCTGCGAGGCCATGCAGGGGCGATGAGTGTCACCTATGCCCTCTCCTGTTTGACTCGAGCAATCACCCGGGGAAGGAGCTTGGCCTGGGGATCCCTGGACCTGGACCCGTATCTCGGAAGCTTGGCATTCTGGCGAGATGCCTTGAGATCTAACTCTGGCCCGCTCCGTCTGAGAATCAGGTCGGCAAATACCTCTGGATGGAGTTCCCACTCTCCCGGAAGAAATGTCTGTCTGCTCAGAAAATCTGATTCCCAGTTTTCCTGACCTCCGTCAAAAAATATTTTCATGGATAGAGAGTCGATTAGAGTTCCCAAGAAAGGTACCCTTGTCTGTGGAACCAGAGATCTCTTCTCCAGATTTACCTTCCACCCATGAGTCCTCAAGAAGGACAAAACAATGTCGGTATGAGACTTTGTGTTAACACTGATCAGATTTACGCTCCTCGTGCTAACAATAGCACTCCACTCATATGTATGTATTGGGTACTTGTAAAGTGCGGCTAATTACCTGTAAGGGTCTTAAGGTGCTGCTCATTTTATCGACCTTGGAAGGATGAAAGGCTGAGTCCACCTCGACGGGAATCGAACCTGCAACCCTTGGGTTGTTACAGAGCTCAGTCACAGTGCCTTAGCATGCTGAGCTATCTGTCCGGCTTTTTTTCCAAGAGGGCGATATGATGTATTAAAAACACATTCAGGAGCACTGTCAGAATACAAAGCTTCCGGTCGGCTAATATTGTTAATAAAACTGTCGGGAGATGGAATCCCAGTACAAGCATGCAACGCTTATGAGTCCCCTAGCATCATGCTGTTACCAGACGCTACACATAAGAAATACCTAACCTAGCATGAGGAGCCATGTCAAACATATAAACCCCCGTCGGCATGTTTGTACAAGCAGGCAAGAGCGTCTGTAAAGTAAAATACAAGTTCTGTCTAGTATAGTCTCCCAATCTAAGGGGAGAAGACATACCTGAACAAATAGCCCATTTTTTACACGAAGGGCTGCCCATATATAGTGCAAGCAGCCAACTTCCATCTGAGGTCTTCTTTCTTTCAACTCAGAAATAAAAAATGGCACTTACCTCAATCTGCCGACAGCAAAGGCAGCTCCCAGGTGTGTGAAGTCCTACTGCTCACATGGACCTGAGGATCATAGGAAAAAACACTGAGTAAGGGCAGCAACAGTATGGGAGGCGCAGTGAGAAGTATGTCCCACAAGTTCCCATTGCATTAAAGTCACCAAATGCTTCTCTTTTTACTGAAGAGACTGATCTGGTCTAGGCTACACCCCAGAACAAAGTAGCACACTGTGGCACCACTTTAAAAATAATAAACTCTTGATTGAAGAATCTATAACTAACACCTCATTTTGCCTCTTCCTATCACTAACACAGGCAAAGAGAATGACTGGGTTGGGAGGGAAGGGAGGAGCTATTTATACAGCTCTGCTGTGGAGCTCTTTGCCTCCTCCTGCTGACCAGGAGGCGATATCCCACAAGGATGAAATCCGTGGACTCATCGTATCTTGTAAAAGAAAAAAAAAACTTAACACCCTAATTGCACACAAACCTGATTGCATATTCTCTAGTGCGCTAACCCGACATGAAAATGTGAATATTTTACATTCCAATGTTCTTTACATAACAGAATATGTTCTATTTATTCATAAATACATATATCTGATGGTCTTTTGGTACAATATATATCTAAACATGATTATATATATTTATATATGTATAGCTATCCCAGATGCAGATGTTTTCTTCACTTTCTGTGATGAGATATTTTTTGTGAAAAAACAGAATTTATGCTTACCTGATAAATTACTTTCTCCAACGGTGTGTCCGGTCCACGGCGTCATCCTTACTTGTGGGATATTCTCTTCCCCAACAGGAAATGGCAAAGAGCCCAGCAAAGCTGGTCACATTATCCCTCCTAGGCTCCGCCTACCCCAGTCATTCGACCGACGTACAGGAGGAAATATGCATAGGAGAAACCATATGATACCGTGGTGACTGTAGTTAGAGAAAATAATTCATCAGACCTGATTAAAAAAACCAGGGCGGGCCGTGGACCGGACACACCGTTGGAGAAAGTAATTTATCAGGTAAGCATAAATTCTGTTTTCTCCAACATAGGTGTGTCCGGTCCATGGCGTCATCCTTACTTGTGGGAACCAATACCAAAGCTTTAGGACACGGATGAAGGGAGGGAGCAAATCAGGTCACCTAAATGGAAGGCACCACGGCTTGCAAAACCTTTCTCCCAAAAATAGCCTCCGAAGAAGCAAAAGTATCAAATTTGTAAAATTTGGCAAAAGTGTGCAGTGAAGTCCAAGTCGCTGCCTTACATATCTGGTCAACAGAAGCCTCGTTCTTGAAGGCCCATGTGGAAGCCACAGCCCTAGTGGAGTGAGCTGTGATTCTTTCAGGAGGCTGCCGTCCGGCAGTCTCATAAGCCAATCGGATAATGCTTTTAAGCCAAAAAGAAAGAGAGGTAGAAGTTGCTTTTTGACCTCTCCTTTTACCAGAATAAACAACAAACAAAGAAGATGTTTGTCTGAAATCTTTAGTAGCCTCTAAATAGAATTTTAGAGCACGGACTACGTCCAGATTGTGTAACAAACGTTCCTTCTTTGAAACTGGATTCGGACACAAAGAAGGTACAACTATCTCCTGGTTAATATTTTTGTTGGAAACAACTTTTGGAAGAAAACCAGGCTTAGTACGCAAAACCACCTTATCTGCATGGAACACCAGATAGGGCGGAGAACACTGCAGAGCAGATAACTCTGAAACTCTTCTAGCAGAAGAAATTGCAAACCAAAAACAAAACTTTCCAAGATAATAACTTAATATCTACGGAATGTAAGGGTTCAAACGGAACCCCTTGAAGAACTGAAAGAACTAGATTTAGACTCCAGGGAGGAGTCAAAGGTCTGTAAACAGGCTTGATTCTAACCAGAGCCTGAACAAACGCTTGAACGTCTGGCACAGCTGCCAGCCTTTTGTGAAGTAGAACAGATAAAGCAGAGATCTGTCCCTTCAGAGAACTTGCAGATAATCCTTTCTCCAAACCTTCTTGTAGAAAGGATAGAATCTTAGGAATTTTTATCTTGTTCCATGGGAATCCTTTAGATTCACACCAACAGATATATTTTTTCCATATTTTATGGTAAATCTTTCTAGTTACAGGCTTTCTAGCCTGAATCAGAGTATCTATTACAGAATCTGAAAACCCACGCTTTGATAAAATCAAGCGTTCAATCTCCAAGCAGTCAATTGGAGGGAAACCAGATTCGGATGTTCGAATGGACCTTGAACAAGAAGGTCCTGTCTCAAAGGTAGCTTCCATGGTGGAGCCGATGACATATTCACCAGGTCTGCATACCAAGTCCTGCGTTGCTACGCAGGAGCTATCAAGATCACCGAAGCCCTCTCCTGATTGATCCTGGCTACCAGCCTGGGAATGAGAGGAAACGGTGGGAATACATAAGCTAGGTTGAAGGTCCAAGGTGCTACTAGTGCATCTACTAGAGTCGCCTTGGGATCCCTGGATCTGGACCCGTAACAAGGAACCTTGAAGTTCTGACGAGAGGCCATCAGATCCATGTCTGGAATGCCCCATAATTGAGTTATTTGGGCAAAGATTTCCGGATGGAGTTCCCACTCCCCCGGATGGAATGTCTGACGACTCAGAAAATCCGCTTCCCAATTTTCCACTCCTGGGATGTGGATTGCAGACAAGTGGCAGGAGTGATCCTCCGCCCATTGAATTATCTTGGTCACTTCCTCCATCGCCAGGGAACTCCTTGTTCCCCCCTGATGGTTGATATATGCAACAGTCGTCATGTTGTCTGATTGAAACCTTATGAATTTGGCCCTTGCTAGATGAGGCCAAGCTTTGAGAGCATTGAATATCGCTCTCAGTTCCAGAATGTTTATCGGGAGAAGAGATTCTTCCCGAGACCATAGACCCTGAGCTTTCAGGGGTTCCCAGACCGCGCCCCAGCCCACCAGACTGGCGTCGGTCGTGACAATGACCCACTCTGGTCTGCGGAAGCTCATTCCCTGTGACAGGTTGTCCAGGATCAGCCACCAACGGAGTGAATCTCTGGTCTTTTGATCTACTTGAATCGTCGGAGACAAGTCTGTATAATCCCCATTCCACTGTCTGAGCATGCACAGTTGTAATGGTCTTAGATGAATTCATGCAAAAGGAACTATGTCCATTGCTGCAACAATCAATCCTATTACTTCCATGCACTGCGCTATGGAAGGACGAAGAACAGAATGAAGTACTTGACAAGAGCTTAGAAGTTTTGAGTTTCTGACCTCTGTCAGAAAAATCCTCATTTCTAAGGAATCTATTATTGTTCCCAAGAAGGGAACTCTTGTTGATGGGGACAGAGAACTTTTTTCTTTGTTCACTTTCCATCCGTGAGATCTGAGAAAGGCTAGGACGATGTCCGTATGAGCCTTTGCTTTTGACAGAGACGACGCTTGAATCAGGATGTCGTCCAAGTAAGGTACTACTGCAATGCCCCTTGGTCTTAGAACCGCTAGAAGGGACCCTAGTACCTTTGTGAAAATTCTCGGAGCAGTGGCTAATCCGAATGGAAGTGCCACAAACTGGTAATGCTTGTCCAGAAAAGCGAACCTTAGGAACTGATGATGTTCCTTGTGGATAGGAAGATGTAGGTACGCATCCTTTAAATCCACCGTGGTCATAAATTGACCTTCCTGGATGGTAGGAAGGATCGTTCGAATGGTTTCCATTTTGAACGATGGAACCCTGAGAAATTTGTTTAGGATCTTGAGATCTAAAATTGGTCTGAATGTTCCCTCTTTTTTGGGAACTATGAACAGGTTGGAGTAAAACCCCATCCCTTGTTCTCCTATTGGAACTGGATGAATTACTCCCATCTTTAACAGGTCTTCTACACAATGTAAGAATGCCTGTCTTTTTATTTGGTTTGAAGATAACTGAGACCTGTGGAACCTTCCCCTTGGGGGTAGTTCCTTGAATTCCAGGAGATAACCCTGAGAAACTATTTCTAGTGCCCAAGGATCCTGAACATCTCTTGCCCAAGCCTGAGCAAAGAGAGAAAGTCTGCCCCCCACCAGATCCGGTCCCGGATCGGGGGCCATCCCTTCATGCTGTTTTGGTAGCAGTGGCAGGCTTCTTGGCCTGCTTACCCTTGTTCCAGCCTTGCATCGGTCTCCAGGCTGGTTTGGGTTGAGAAGTATTACCCTCTTGCTTAGAGGATGTAGAATTAGAGGCTGGTCTGTTTCTGCGAAAGGGACGAAAATTAGGCTTATTTTTAGCCTTAAAAGACCTATCCTGAGGAAGGGCGTGGCCCTTTCCCCCGGTGATGTCTGAAATAATCTCTTTCAAATCAGGACCAAACAGTGTTTTACCCTTGAAAGGGATGTTAAGCAATTTTGTCTTGGAAGACACATCCGCTGACCAAGACTTTAGCCAAAGCGCTCTGCGCGCCACGATAGCAAACCCTGAATTTTTCGCCGCTAATCTAGCTAATTGCAAAGCGGCATCTAAAATAAAAGAGTTAGCCAATTTAAGTGCTTGAACTCTGTCCATAACCTCCTCATACGAAGATTCTTTATTGAGCGACTTTTCTAGTTCTTCGAACCAGAAACACGCTGCCGTAGTGACAGGAACAATGCATGAAATTGGTTGTAGAAGGTAACCTTGCTGAACAAACATCTTTTTAAGCAAACCCTCTAATTTTTTATCCATAGGATCTTTGAAAGCACAACTATCTTCTATAGGAATAGTAGTGCGTTTGTTTAGAGTAGAAACCGCCCCCCTCGACCTTGGGGACTGTCTGCCATAAGTCCTTTCTGGGGTCGACTATAGGAAATAATTTCTTAAATATAGGGGGAGGAACAAAAGGTATGCCGGGCCTTTCCCACTCCTTATTTACTATGTCCGCCACCCGCTTGGGTATAGGAAAAGCATCGGGGGGCACCGGAACCTCTAGGAACTTGTCCATCTTACATAATTTCTCTGGAATTACCAAATTGTCACAATCATCCAGAGTAGATAATACCTCCTTAAGCAGTGCGCGGAGATGTACTAATTTAAATTTAAACACCAAAAAACTCTTAACCATCTCCGTGGAGATGTTGCCGGTGCAACGGCAAAGAGAATGACTGGGGTAGGCGGAGCCTAGGAGGGATCATGTGACCAGCTTTGCTGGGCTCTTTGCCATTTCCTGTTGGGGAAGAGAATATCCCACAAGTAAGGATGACGCCGTGGACCGGACACACCTATGTTGGAGAAATGTTCTGCCGGACATTTTGAATTAAATTTTAAATTAGGCAGTTACATTAAAGCACCAGCTCAACTGCAATGTGTTCATTGACTGGAGATTAAAGCAACGTTTTTAAAATGTCTCAAATGTTTTTCCTTTTCTCTTAATCAAACATCACAAGATAGACATTTAGTAATACAAAAGGAGCATTGCTCACAAGAACATCTTACATAAAGAAATCACAGTCAACAATAAATGCACTGCTGCTTTGCAGTGCTGCTCCATATTTGACAATTCTCTTCAAACAGCACTTTGCTCTGGATGTACTGTGTTAAGGAAAACTTACACAGTGCAGCCAGAGCAAAGCTCTGTTTGAAGAGAACAGTCTAATGTGGAGCAGTGCTGCTAAGTGAGTGCTAACAGGCTCATTCTTTCTGCAGACCTGCTGCATTTTCTGCGATGACATCTCAGATCACAGCATGTTATGCCTTGGGGAGATATATACAGATATATCTAGGGATATACACAGTATAACACTTTATTAAATATGAATATTACGTAAATATGTTTTTTCATGTTTTCATCTACTTAACTGAAAAAGGCTCCAATGCACGCACACACATATATATATTTTATATATATTACATGTATACATACATCTCTATGTTAAAGAACTTTACCTCCCTTTTTTTCCATTAACATCTGAGACCCTATATCTTTGAGCCTTTTTGTGCAATATTTTTAAAAATAGTTTTTATTAGTGTTATTTTGAGTGTAACTACTTTTTAAATGTATTTTTTATGTGTTTTGTGACACTTTTTTGTTTTGCAAAACAGCTCACCAGAACTCTGAGAATGCCGTAATCAATCTAGCATAAAACGCGATTGTGCTCACACGTTCACTTTCAACTTGTAATACGAGCGGTTAACCCGTCGCACGCAAACATCCGCAATAAACACCTTTTCGCTCACGAGTAACTCTTAACGTGCTACTTGAAATCTGGCCCTTTACGGGAAATAGAAATTGGGACATAAATGTCCCTTAAAACATTGATTTTTTTTCTATTTAACCCCTTAAAGGGCCACTGTAAGTAAATATTTTCTATGCCTGTTACTAACTAACTACCCCAAATACGCTTTTTATCAATAGCATTTCATTAACATATTTCTACCGTATATCAGAAATCTTGTCTGCAAATTTAATTGTTTTCCAAACCCACTCCGTGGGTATCCTTTGCTCTGTACCAATCCGTTTACAATACCTAGGTTTCAAAATGGCGCTTTAAACACAAAGTTATTGGTTTAAGTATTTTGAACATGCCGTGCTGAAAATAGTGGGCAGGATAACGTGACATCATCGGCGAATAAAAGATATAACTTTTAGAACGTTATAAAACTTTGTTTTGGAGAAAATATAGGTCAGTAGGTTTTAATTAATGTTTATTAACTTTAATATGTTAGTTGTTTAGCTTAAAAATTATAACAGAAAGTAATCCTTTAAGGACCAGCAACGTACCCTGGTGTTGAGATTGCACTATTTCCCAAGGTCAGCAGTAAGGTGGGGTACAATAGTGGAGGAACCCACTCTATTATACCCAAGAAAACTCTTAATAACAAGCAATGTACAAGATACGTCATGGTCATGAAGGGGTTAAAAAAAGTGAAGTACACAATGTTTAAATTGAAACTGAAAATAATAAAGCAGTATCAGTTATGTACTTCCGACAAATGCTCTTCGGCTGGCGGTTACATCCTACTAATGTTCATGCTTGTTTGTTTTAGATCATGTAAAGGGATATAAGGCAAAAAACCTTTTGCGAGTCAGACAGCATAAAATTTACAAAATAAAAAAGAAAATTTACGCTTACCTGATTTATTTCCGGATATGGTGAGTCCAATTACTGTTGGGAATATCACTCCTGACCAGCAGGAGGAGGCAAAGAGCACCACAGTAAAGCAGTTAAGTATCACTTTCGTTCCCACGACCCCCAGTCATTTGATCAAAGGTAAATGGAGAAAAAAAGAAGTAACACAAGGTGTAGAGGTGTCTGAGGTTTAGTCAAAAATAACTGTCTTGAAATAAAGGGCAGGGCCATGGACTCACCATATCTGGAAATAAATAAATTTATCAGGTAAGCATAAATTTTCTTTTCTTTCCTAAGATTTGGCGAGTCTATGGCTTCATCAATTACTGTTGGGAACCAATACCCAAGCACAGATGAATAGGGAGGGACAAGACAGGCAGACCTAAACAGAAGGAACCACACCTTGAATAACCTTACTCCCAAAAGACGCCTCGTCTGAGACAAAATATACAAATTTGAAAATAGTATGCAAAGAGAACCAAGTTGCAGCCTTGCAAATCTGTTCCACAAAAGCTTCATTTTTGAAACCCAAGAAGAGGAGACAGCTCTCGAGGAATGAGCCGTAATTTCCTCAGAAGGCTGATGACCCCCAGTCTCATAAGCAAAATCAATTATACTTCTCAACCAGAGAGAAGATCAGTAGCAGAAGCTTTCTGACCTTTACGTTTCCCAGAGAAACAAACAGGGCAGAAGACTGGCGAAAATTCTTAGTCGCCTGTAAATAAAATTATAAAGCACACACAACCTCCAAGTTGTGCAACAAACGATCTTTATGAAAAGAAAGACTAGGACATAGAGAAGGAACAACAATTCCCTGATTAATATATCTGTCCAAAACCACTTTAGGAAGAAACCTAACTTATTACTAAGAACCTCCTCATCGGCATGAAAGATAAGGCAAATCACACTGCAAAGCTAAGAGTTCCGATACTCTCAGAGCAGAAGAGATAGCAATAAAAAAACAAAACCTTCCATCTATGGAATGCAAAGGCTCAAACGAAGCCTGCTGCAAAACCTTAAGAGCAAGGTTAAGCCTCCCTGGAGGGGCAACAGACTTAAACACAGGCCTAATTCTGACCAAGGCCTGACAAAAAGATTGCACATCTGGCATGTCCATCAGACGCTTATACAGCAAAAAAGATAATGCAGAAACCTGACTAACAAAACCCTTTCTCCAGACATTCCTGAAGAAAAGACAATTCTAGGAATCCTGACCCTACTCCAAGAGTAGCACTTGGATTCACAACAATAAAGATATTTACGCCATATCCTATGGTAAATCTTTCTTATAACAGGCTTGCAAGCCTTAAGCATGGTCTCAATGAACGACTCAGAAAAAGCACGCTTAGACAGAACTAAGCGTTCAATCTCCTAGCAGCTTCAGAGAAACAAAATTTGGATTAAAAAAAGGGACCTTGATGACATCTCCACTAGTTCTGCATACCAGATCCTGCGAGGCCTCGCAGGGGCTATTAGAATTACTGACGTTCTCTCCTGTTAGATACGAGCAATGACTCATGGAAGGAGCGAGGCTGAGGAAACAGGTATGCCAGCCTGAAATCCTAAGGAACCGCCAGAGCATCTATCAGAGCGGCCTGTGGATCTCTTGACTTTGAACCGTACCATGGAAGCTTGGCATTTTGTCGAGACGCCATCAGATCCAACTCTTGCACCCCCCATTTCAGGGATAAGTTGGAGAACACCTCCGGATGGAGTTCACACTCCCCGGGATGAAAGTCTGTCTGCTCTGGAAATCCGCTTCCCAGGTTTGATAAACAATTGTAAGCTAAACAATTGTAAGCTTCTGCCGACTGAACAATCCAAGTCACCTCCTACATGGCTAAGGAACTCTGAGTTCCTCCCTGGTGGTTGATGTAACCATTGCAGTGATATTGTCCAACTGGAACCAAGCTAAGGACTACTGAGTCCAAGCCATCAGAGAATAGTAAATCGCTCTCAACTCCAAGAATTTAAAAAGAGGAGAGCAGACACTTCCGAGTCCATAATCCCTGTATCGTAAACAAGACAGAGACTGCTTCCCAGCCCAGCAGGTTGTCGTCCGTGGTCATCACCAGGAATGTCTCTAGAAGCACGCGCCCAGAGACAGATACTCCTGAAAAACCACTACGGGAGAGTCTCATGTCAACTGTTCTCCATTTTATGGAAAATAGCAAAGGGAATGATGTCAATGGAAGCCATAAGACAATTTTCCTCCATACATTGAGTCACTGAAAAGTGAAGGAAAAATCAACTGCAGCTAGATCCCAACCTTCTGGTTGCAAAATGGCTAAGCTATTAACCAGACCACGGGAGCTTAATGTTGGCCGGACAGAAGACTGCAGAGAAAGGAAAAGGAAGAAATCCTTGATTATCAGACCTCTGTTAGAAATCTTCTCCTAGATAGAGAATCTATTGAGGTCCCCAAATAAATCACCCTTGTAGGTGGAACAAGGGAACTCTTCTCCAGATTCATTTCCCATCCATGGGAAAGTAGATTGGACAAAATCTCTTGAAAGAGAGTTTGCTCGAAGAAGGATGACACCTGAACCAAATATTGTTCAGAAAAGCACCCTTGCAATACCCCAAGACCTAAAAGTATTTCTAGGATGACGAGACTCCGAAACTTGAGAAGATCCCGAATAATAGGAACAATAATTACACATCCTTCAGGTCTATGTTGATCATGAACAGGCCCTCTTGAACCAAAGGAGAATGGATACTACTTTGAAGGTCAGAACCTGAAAAACTAGGAGGTAAATACCTAAATCCCGTTCCCAGACAGGGACCGGAACTATCACTCCCAGAGGGGAAGGTCCTAAAATCTCAGTTCAAAGAATGTCTCACATCATACCCGGGTTGCAGATCTCTAGAAGAATAAATCTGCCCTTGGGAGAAAACTTAGATTGGACTCCAAAATACAAAACCGACCCTGCAGAAAAAGGAAAAACCTTCCTTTAGACGAATTTTCAGCCGCAGCGGGATTAGATAACCAAACCTCTTGCTTGCAAGACCGTGAAGTTAGCGACTAGGCCACAGCTGCCTCACTACTCTCTAGACGTGTGGTAGAAAAACCTTCCCGAACAGTTAGAGGATAATTCTGCCATACCAAGTCCAAACAAGATCTGATCCTTGAAAAGAAAATGCCAGAAGCGTGGATTTGGAGGATACATAAAAAAATGAACCTGCCACTGCAGAACTATAAAGCCTAGGCTGTACCACTAAGCCACAGGAAGGCTTCTTAGCTGACAAATTTCAGCTACAATGGCCAGCAGCTAGTACAGCGGGTCTAATAAGACAAGGCATTGCTCTAAATGAACCATTAAATCTCCAGTTTCTTATCCATGATCCGTAAAGGAGCAGCTATCCTCCATAGGGATCGAAGTTCCCTGTGCCATTGTAGCAAAGTTCCCTTCTACTTGGGGCACTGAGCATCTTAATGGAGTCAGTGACAGGAAAATCCTACAAAGACGGGAGACAGGGAGAAAGGCATCTCTAGCTTCCCCTATTCCTGTGAAAATATCCACAGCTTGTCTATAAACCTTTTCTCATAGAAAGGGACATCATAGAATGATAAAGTTATCTTAACTTCCAAGGGTTGACAACGACAGGGTTATCAATGTCGTCCAAGTAGCTAAAACCTCCTTTTACAGCACATGAGGAAGTATACATCTGAAGGACACCACTTCAGCATCAGATGAAGGAATTATACTGACTGAATCTGAGATTTTACCCTCAGAAGCTACCGGCAAATCTTCCTCACCAGACTTAGGAGAAAAGACAACCTGTGTAGCAGAATATGAAACAGAAACCTTACTATCTGAATCTTAAATGTTCTTTTGCGTTTCCCCTGTATACAGGAAAGGCAGATAAAGCTGCAGATACAGCAGAGGGTACCTGAGCTGCAAATTCTGCAGGGAATGAGAAGAACTGCAGGGCACTGCATGTGACGCCATAGAGGCTTGGGACATTAAAAGGTGAAAACTGTGGCGTTGCCTGAACAGTATCATCCTCGGAGACATGAGGCTCAGAGGGCAACAACCTATGATTCAAAAATCTATATACTTTCACCCCAACCAGTAAGGGTGCTAACCTGCTGATTTAGCAACTATGCTAATCATGCAGCCATGAGGCATAAACTTCCCCTAAGAGACATGAAGCATGCGGTTGAAATAAAATACAATTTTTACTATTAAAATATTCAATATAACCAATATAGATCTCAAGTAATCAATTTCATCTAAAAAGAATGAGATAAAAACTGTATTAGCTCACCACTGAACTACAGTGGGATAAGCCTGCATAAATAAACCCTCAACTTGAGGATGTAAAAAAATATGCGCTCCAGTAGTACACTAGGCTCTATTAACATATGACCTTTTATTTGTAATAATTATATTTCCCTTTCAGTATAGGAAACAGAACTGGAGACTCAGGGGATAAAAAAAAAAAACTGACAAGCCAATCACTAAGCTATTATCAGTTTTTGTTAACATAATGGGGCCTATTTATCATATGTCTGTCGGACCTGATCCAACACTGCGGATCAGGTCCGACAGACATCGCTGAATGCAGAGAGCAATACGCTCTCTGTATTCAGCATTGCACCAGCAGCTCTTGTGAGCTGCTGGTGTAACGCCGCCCCCTGCAGACTCGCGGTCAATCGGCTGCCAGCAGGGGGGTCTCAATCAACCCAATCGGGTTGATTTCTGGGGCGATTCCTGTCCGCCTCATCAGAGCAGGCGGACAGGGTTATGGAGCAGCGGTCTTTAGACCGCTGCTCCATAACTTGTGTTTCTGGTGAGTCTGAAGACTCGCCAGAAACACAGGCCTTCAAGCTCCGTTTGGAGCTTGATAGATAGGCCCCATTGCCTCAGAACATGAATTAACGTAACCCAGAACTCTTTTCTCTTAAAAAAAAAAAGACTCCTGTCATTTTCAGGCCAGATCTTCTCTCCTGCACTAAAATATTACTCTGAAACAATCAGAGACAGGCAAGAAGTGTCTGTGTCACGCTGATATCGATTGAGTTAACAGCTGACTGAACCAAATTCAAGACCTGCCCTAAAAATGACGCCGCTCCGCTCTCTGTGAAGAAAAAAGAAGGCGGTCCATAACATTGGCATGGGGATGAAGCGCACTATATATCGTGCTTCATCCTGCCGAGAACAAAGGTAGCTTAGCACCACTCCTGGCCATCATAAAAACCATCTCAGGAGAGTTAGACACCTCACAGTTCTCTCAAAACATGGCATAAAACTGCACACATAGGCGCCCCATAGGAATGGTGTCAAAAGTAACCACCTCCGCTATAGATTTCACATTAGCAGTGTGCAGCTCTAAAAAACATAATTTATGCTTACCTGATAAATTCCTTTCTTCTGTTGTGTGATCAGTCCACGGGTCATCATTACTTCTGGGATATAACTCCTCCCCAACAGGAAATGCAAGAGGATTCACCCAGCAGAGCTGCATATAGCTCCTCCCCTCTACGTCAGTCCCAGTCATTCGACCAAGAATCAACGAGAAAGGAGTAACCAAGGGTGAAGTGGTGACTGGAGTATAATTTAAAAAATATTTACCTGCCTTAAAACAGGGCGGGGCCGTGGACTGATCACACAACAGAAGAAAGGAATTTATCAGGTAAGCATAAATTATGTTTTCTTCTGTTATGTGTGATCAGTCCCACGGGTCATCATTACTTCTGGGATACCAATACCAAAGCAAAAGTACACGGATGACGGGAGGGATAGGCAGGCTCATTATACAGAAGGAACCACTGCCTGAAGAACCTTTCTCCCAAAAATAGCCTCCGAAGAAGCAAAAGTATCAAATTTGTAAAATTTGGAAAAAGTATGAAGCGAAGACCAAGTTGCAGCCTTGCAAATCTGTTCAACAGAGGCCTCATTCTTAAAGGCCCAAGTGGAAGCCACAGCTCTAGTGGAGTGGGCTGTAATTCTTTCAGGAGGCTGCTGTCCAGCAGTCTCATAGGCTAAACGTATTATGCTACGAAGCCAAAAAGAGAGAGAGGTAGCAGAAGCTTTTTGACCTCTCCTCTGTCCAGAATAAACGACAAACAGGGAAGAAGTTTGGCGAAAATCTTTAGTTGCCTGCAAGTAGAACTTGAGGGCACGAACTACATCCAGATTGTGTAGAAGACGTTCCTTCTTTGAAGAAGGATTTGGACACAGGGATGGAACAACAATCTCTTGATTGATGTTCCTGTTAGTGACTACCTTAGGTAAGAACCCAGGTTTAGTACGCAGAACTACCTTGTCTGAGTGAAAAATCAGATAAGGGGAATCACAATGTAAGGCTGATAACTCAGAAACTCTTCGAGCCGAGGAAATAGCCATTAAAAACAGAACTTTCCAAGATAACAATTTTATATCAATGGAATGAAGGGGTTCAAACGGAACACCCTGTAAAACGTTAAGAACTAAGTTTAAACTCCATGGCGGAGCAACAGCCTTAAACACAGGCTTGATCCTAGCTAGAGCCTGACAAAAAGCCTGGACGTCTGGATCTTCTGACAGACGCCTGTGTAACAAGATGGACAGAGCTGAAATCTGTCCCTTTAATGAGCTAGCTGATAAACCCTTATCTAAGCCTTCTTGTAGAAAAGACAATATCCTAGCGATCCTAACCTTACTCCAGGAGTAACCTTTGGATTCGCACCAGTATAGGTATTTCCGCCATATTTTATGGTAAATCCTTCTGGTAACAGGCTTCCTAGCCTGAATCAGGGTATCAATAACCGACTCAGAAAAACCACGTTTTGATAAAATCAAGCGTTCAATTTCCAAGCAGTCAGCTTCAGAGAAGTTAGATTTTGATGTTTGAATGGACCCTGTATCAGAAGGTCCTGTCTTAGAGGTAGAGACCAAGGCGGACAGGATGACATGTCCACTAGATCTGCATACCAAGTCCTGCGTGGCCATGCAGGTGCTATTAGAATTACTGATGCTCTCTCCTGTTTGATTTTGGCAATCAATCGAGGAAGCAGCGGGGAAGGGTGGAAACACATAAGCCATCCCGAAGTTCCAAGGTGCTGTCAAAGCATCTATCAGAACTGCTTCCGGATCCCTGGATCTGGACCCGTAGCGAGGAAGTTTGGCGTTCTGGCGAGACGCCATGAGATCTATCTCTGGTTTGCCCCAACGTCGAAGTATTTGGGCAAAAAACCTCCGGATGAAGTTCCCACTCCCCCGGATGAAAAGTTTGGCGACTCAAGAAATCCGCCTCCCAGTTCTCCACTCCCGGGATGTGGATTGCTGACAGGTGGCAAGAGTGAGACTCTGCCCAGCGAATTATCTTTGATACTTCCATCATTGCTAGGGAGCTTCTTGTCCCTCCCTGATGGTTGATGTAAGCTACAGTCGTGATGTTGTCCGACTGAAACCTGATGAACCCCCGAGTTGTTAACTGGGGCCAAGTCAGAAGGGCATTGAGAACCGCTCTCAATTCCAGAATGTTTATTGGCAGGAGACTCTCCTCCTGATTCCATAGTCCCTGAGCCTTCAGAGAATTCCAGACAGCGCCCCAACCTAGTAGGCTGGCGTCTGTTGTTACAATTGTCCAGTCTGGCCTGCTGAATGGCATCCCCCTGGACAGGTGTGGCCGATAAAGCCACCATAGAAGAGAATTTCTGGTCTCTTGATTTAGATTCAGAGTAGGGGACAAATCTGAGTAATCCCCATTCCACTGACTTAGCATGCATAATTGCAGCGGTCTGAGATGTAGGCGTGCAAAAGGTACTATGTCCATTGCCGCTACCATTAAGCCGATCACCTCCATGCATTGAGCTACTGACGGGTGTTGAATGGAATGAAGGACACGGCATGCATTTTGAAGCTTTGTTAACCTGTCTTCTGTCAGGTAAATCTTCATTTCTACAGAATCTATAAGAGTCCCCAAGAATGGAACTCTTGTGAGAGGAAAGAGAGAACTCTTCTTTTCGTTCACTTTCCATCCATGCGACCTTAGAAATGCCAGAACTAACTCTGTATGAGACTTGGCAGTTTGAAAGCTTGAAGCTTGTATTAGAATGTCGTCTAGGTACGGAGCTACCGAAATCCCTCGCGGTCTTAGTACCGCCAGAAGGGCACCCAGAACCTTTGTGAAGATTCTTGGAGCCGTAGCCAATCCGAATGGAAGAGCTACAAACTGGTAGTGCCTGTCTAAGAAGGCAAACCTTAGATACCGGTGATGATCTTTGTGGATCGGAATGTGAAGGTAAGCATCCTTTAAATCCACAGTGGTCATGTACTGACCCTCTTGGATCATGGGTAAAATTGTCCGAATAGTTTCCATTTTGAACGATGGAACTCTTAGGAATTTGTTTAGAATCTTTAAATCTAAGATAGGCCTGAAAGTTCCCTCTTTTTTGGGAACCACAAACAGGTTTGAGTAGAACCCTTGTCCTTGTTCCGACCGCGGAACCGGATGGATCACTCCCATTAATAACAGATCTTGTACGCAGCGTAGAAACGCTTCTTTCTTTATCTGGTTTGTTGACAACCTTGACAGATGAAATCTCCCTCTTGGGGGAGATAATTTGAAGTCTAGAAGGTATCCCTGAGATATGATCTCTAGTGCCCAGGGATCCTGAACATCTCTTGCCCAGGCCTGGGCGAAGAGAGAGAGTCTGCCCCCCACTAGATCCGGTCCCGGATCGGGGGCTCTCGATTCATGCTGTCTTTGGGGCAGCAGCAGGTTTCCTGGCCTGCTTGCTCTTGTTCCAGGCCTGGTTAGGCTTCCAGCCTTGCCTGTAACGAGCAACAGCTCCTTCCTGTTTTGGTGCAGTGGAGGTTGATGCTGCTCCTGTTTTGAAATTCCGAAAGGGACGAAAATTAGACTGTCTAGCCTTAGCTTTGGCTTTGTCTTGGGGTAGGGCGTGGCCCTTACCCCCTGTAATGTCAGCGATAATTTCTTTCAAACCGGGCCCAAATAAAGACTGCCCCTTGAAAGGTATATTAAGTAATTTGGACTTAGAAGTAACATCTGCTGACCAGGATTTTAGCCACAGCGCCCTACGTGCCTGTATGGCGAATCCTGAGTTCTTAGCCGTAAGTTTGGTTAAATGTACTACGGCCTCCGAAATGAAAGAATTAGCTAGTTTAAGGACTCTAAGCCTGTCCGTAATGTCGTCTAGCGTAGATGAACTAAGGTTCTCTTCCAGCGACTCAATCCAAAATGCTGCCGCAGCCGTAATCGGCGCGATACATGCAAGGGGTTGCAATATAAAACCTTGTTGAACAAACATTTTCTTAAGGTAACCCTCTAATTTTTTATCCATTGGATCTGAGAAAGCACAGCTATCCTCCACCGGGATAGTGGTACGCTTAGCTAAAGTAGAAACTGCTCCCTCCACCTTGGGAACCGTTTGCCATAAGTCCCGAGTGGTGGCGTCTATTGGAAACATCTTTCTAAATATTGGAGGGGGTGAGAACGGCACACCGGGTCTATCCCACTCCTTAGTAACAATTTCAGTTAGTCTCTTAGGTATAGGAAAAACTTCAGTACTCGCCGGTACCGCAAAGTATTTATCCAACCTGCACAGTTTCTCTGGTATTGCAACGGTGTTACAATCGTTGAGAGCTGCTAAGACCTCCCCTAGTAATACGCGGAGGTTCTCCAATTTAAATTTAAAATTTGAAATATCTGAGTCCAATCTGTTTGGATCAGAACCGTCACCCACAGAATGAAGCTCTCCGTCCTCATGCTCTGCGAGCTGTGACGCAGTATCAGACATGGCCCTAGCCTTGTCAGCGCACTCTGTTCTCACCCCAGAGTGATCACGCTTGCCTCTTAGTTCTGGTAATTTAGACAAAACTTCAGTCATAACAGTAGCCATATCTTGTAATGTTATCTGTAATGGCCGCCCAGATGTACTAGGCGCCATAATATCACGCACCTCCCGGGCGGGAGATGCAGGTACTGCCGCGTGAGGCGAGTTAGTCGGCATAACTCTCCCCTCGCTGTTTGGTGAAATTTGTTCACATTGTACAGATTGACTTTTATTTAAAGTAGCATCAATACAGTTAGTACATAAATTTCTATTGGGCTCCACCTTGGCATTGGAACAAATGACACAGATATCTTCCTCTGAGTCAGACATGTTTAACACACTAGCAAAAAAACTTACAACTTGGTTATAATCTTTTTTAGCAAAAACGTACTGTGCCTCAAAGAGGTACTAAACGATTAAATGACAGTTGAAATAATGAACTGAAAAACAGTTATAGCATCAAACTTTAAAACAACACAACTTTTAGCAAAGGTTTGTTCCCATTAGTAAAATAACAATAATTAAATTTGACATAAAAAATACAAAGCAACGTTTTTATTCACAGTCACTATAAGAATTCTCACAGCTCTGCTGAGAGAATTTACCTCCCTTAAAAGAAGTTTGAAGACCCCTGAGATCTGTCAGAGATGAACCGGATCATGCAGGAAATATAAAAGTAACTGACTGGAATTTTTTGATGCGTAGCAAAGAGCGCCAAAAACGGCCCCTCCCTCTCCCACACAGCAGTGAAGAGAAACGAAACTGTCACAATAAAAGCAAAAAAGGCTGCCAAGTGGAAAATAATGCCCAAATATTTATTCACACAGTACCTCAGCAATGTAAACGATTCTACATTCCAGTAAAAACGTTTAACATGATAAAAGGATTAGTGACCTTTAACAGAGTAGTTCCGGTGAAATACCATCCCCAGAATACTGAAGTGTATACATACATGTCATTTTAACGGTATGGCAGGATTTTCTCATCAATTCCATTCAGAAAATAAAAACTGCTACATACCTCAATGCAGATTCATCTGCCCGCTGTCCCCTGATCTGAAGCCTTTACCTCCCTCAGATGGCCGAGAACAGCAATATGATCTTAACAACTCCGGTTAAAATCATAGTAAAAAACTCTGGCAGATTCTTCCTCAAACTCTGCCAGAGAAGTAATAACACGCTCCGGTGCTATTGTAAAATAACAAACTTTTGATTGAAGTCATAAAAACTAAGTATAATCACCATAGTCCTCTCACACATCCTATCTAGTCGTTGGGTGCAAGAGAATGACTGGGACTGACGTAGAGGGGAGGAGCTATATGCAGCTCTGCTGGGTGAATCCTCTTGCATTTCCTGTTGGGGAGGAGTTATATCCCAGAAGTAATGATGACCCGTGGACTGATCACACATAACAGAAGAAATCAGGTATGAGTAACATGCACTCAATCATTCTAAATTAATTTTATAAAAGTGAGAATTAAATTTTAGCCTGAGCCTTATAGAGAGTTAACCCCTTTCTCTTTGAAAGAGATTAACCCTTAAGTCTCTAATCATCATGTCACTGAAGTGCCTGCCTATTGCCAGGAATATCCTTCATTAAAGATTTTAAGTCCCACATTAAGTGCAGATATTATATTTTTTCTCAACCCCTTCAGTGCCAGCCTCCTAGCCCCATAAGACAAAAGGCACTTACCTGCACATCTGGCTGTCCGGCAGGAAGACAGCTCACACGGTATGGAAGGACGCCACTCCTGTCAAAAAAGAAAGGACAGCGTAAGCCTACTCTGGCTTTCTATACCAGGGCAGTAACATGTTAACGTGGAGTACGGCTAGATCCAATCTTGAGTGGAAAATCAGCGCAAACCTACTCTGGCTTTTAAAATAATAAAATCTTGATTGAAGTGAAATAAATCTATTCTTCTTCAGACACCAAAACTTCACCTCCTCCTTGTACCGAAGGCAAAGAGAATGACTGGGGGTTGTGGGAAGGGAAGTGATATTCAACTGTGGTGCTCTTTGACTCCTCCTGCTGGTCAGGAGTGATATTCCTAACAGTAATTCATGAAGCCGTGGACTCACCATATCTTAAGAAAAAAAATTCAATTTTACTTCTATGATCAAATTTGCTTCATTCCCATGGTATTCTTTGTTGAAGAGATATCTAGGTAGGTGCCTGGAGCACCACATAACATGAAATAGTGCTGCCATCTAGTGCTCTCGCAAATGGATAGAATTCTCGCAAAACTGCTGCCATAGTGCTCCAGACATGTGCACACTCCTGAGCTTACATCCCTGCTTTTTAACAAAATATACCAAGCGAACAAAGAAACTTTCACCTAGATTACGAGTTTTGTGTTGCGGCTTTTAACGCTAAAAAATGGCAATTTCAGCGTTAAAAGCAGTAACACCGCTATTGGCGCCACAAAACTCATAACTAAAGTGTAATAAAGTACACTAACACCCATAAACTACCTATTAGCCCCTAAACTGCCACCTTCCCGCATCACAAACACTATATTAACCCCTAATCTGCCGTCCACTCACATCGCCAACACTAATTAAATATATCAACCCCTATGCCCCAGCATCCCGACATCGCTGCCACGATAATAAAGTTATTAACCCCTATTCCGCCGCTCCCTGATATCACCACTAAATAAAGTTATTAACCCCTAAACCTCCGGCCTCCCACATCTCCGCCACTAAATAAACCCATTAACCCCTAAACAGCCAGCCCCCACATTGCAACACACTAAATTAAACTATTAACCCCTAAACCTAACACCCCCTAACTTTAACACCTTGAGTGCAAATGACGATTCAGAGCCGTCGCAGAGTTTCCCACTCTGGTGCTAACGACGGCTCAGAGCCGTCGCTAGCACTCTCCCACCTTGAGGGAGTTCTAGGGGCTCCCACCGGCTCCTACCCCGGCGATCGGGCTTGCATAGTGACAGGCATCACGGGGGCTTCATGTTATGCATGGTGACGTCACGCGCAATGACGTGATGACGTCACCGCGCAACTTTATTTAATGTTAAGTATAGGAGCAGGGTGCATGCTGCTTAGAAGCCTGTATCTCAGGCATCTAAGCAGCTACAGACCCCCAAGACCCACCAGTGGAAAGGTAATCACCTATCCTTTCCCACAGTGTAAGTATTGGGGATCTGAAGAAAAGAAAAAAAAAGCTAAAAAAAAATATTTAAAAAAAAACTAAACTTAAAACAACTTAGCACCCAGGTGGGAAAGTGTTTAGCACTCAAAGTGTTAAATTAAAATTACAATATAACTATTTAAATATATAAAAACTTACATGTGAAATAAATATAAACCTTAAAAATTTAAATAATCTAATTTTACCAAAAATAACACTAAAATCACAAAAAATAAAAAAAAAGAAATTATCAAAAACAAAAACAATTACACCTAATCTAATAGCCCTATAAAAATAAAAAATCCCCCAAAATAAAAAAACACCCCCTAGCCTACAAAAAACTACCAATAGCCCTTAAAAGTGCCTTTTGTGGGGCATTGCCATAAAGAAGTCAGCTCTTTTACCTGTAAAAAAAATACCAAGGCCTCGATCCGATATGCAGCGTCGCCTGCAGAAGCCAGGTTTGGTATCCTATATACGGCGTAACCTAGAAGTTACGCTCGTATATTTCTGCTTCGCCCGTAGTTTTTGGGCCATAGACAGGTATACCAAACCCGCGCAGTTTGGTATTCAATATACAGCGTAAGGACTTATGTGGCGAAAATGGAGAAATCTTACTCCAGTTTCACCTCGCCACAAAATGCAGCCGTAGTAAGCCTTACGCTGTCTATTGGAGCCCCGTAACTCCCTAAACTAGCTGCTAAATAAAACCTAACACCTAACGCATGCACAATGTCTATCTACCTGTCAACCGCGAACTGCTAAATAAAACCTAACACCTAACGCATGCGCAATGTCTATCTACCTGTCAACCGCGATCCCCCGCCGCAATCCCTAATAAAGTATTTAACCCCTAAACCGCCGCTCCCGGACCCCGCCACCACCTACATTAAAAGTATAACCCCCTAATGTGATCCCCCTACACCGTCGCCAGCTACATTACATACCCCCTAATGTGAGCCCCTTACACCGCCGCCATCTATATTACCTACCCCCTAATGTGATCTCCTTACACCGCCATCTATATTACCTACCCCCTAATGTGAGCCCCTTACACCGCCGCCATCTATATTACCTACCCCCTAATGTGATCTCCTTACACCGCCGCCATCTATATTACCTACCCCCTAATGTGAGCTCCTACCCCGCCGCCAGCTATATTAAACTACCCCCTAATGTGAGCCCCTTACACCGCCGCCAGCTATATTAAATGTATTTACCCCTAATTTAATCCCCCTACACCGCTGCCAGCTATATTAAATGTATTAACCCCTAATCTAATCCCCCTACACTGCCGCCAGCTATATTAAATGTATTAACCCCTAATCTAATCCCCCTACACCGCCGCCAGCTATATTAACTATATTAGCCCTAATTAT
Source organism: Bombina bombina (assembly GCF_027579735.1). NCBI lineage: Eukaryota > Metazoa > Chordata > Amphibia > Anura > Bombinatoridae > Bombina > Bombina bombina. Next base: position 182,328,543 of record NC_069508.1, on the reverse strand, counting down.
ATTAGGGTTAATATAGTTAATATAGTTATTATATTATATATATATATATATTAACTATATTAACCCTAATTATATTAGGGTTAATATAGTTAATATCGTTATTATATTATATATCTATTAAGTATAATAACCCTATCTAACTCTAACATTCCTAACTAAATTCTTATTAAAATAAATCTAATTAATATTAATATTATTAATTAAAATATTCCTATTTAAATCTAAATACTTACCTATAAAATAAACCCTAAGATAGCTACAATGTAATTAATAATTACATTGTAGCTATTTTAGGGTTTATATTTATTTTACAGGTAACTTGGTATTTATTTTAACTAGGTGCAATAGCTATTAAATAGTTAATAACTATTTAATAGCTACCTAGTTAAAATAATTACCAATTTGCCTCTAAAATAAATCCTAACCTAAGTTACAAATACACCTACACTATCAATAAATTAAATAAACTACAAATATCTAAACTAAAATACAATTAAATAAACTAAACTAAATTACAAAAAAAACAAACACTAAATTACAAAAAGTAAAAAAAGATTACAAGATTTTTAAGCTAATTACACCTATTCTAAGCCCCCTAATAAAATAATAAAGCCCCCCAAAATAAAAAAAAATTCCCTACCCTATTCTAAATGTAAAAAGTTAACAGCTTTATTACCTTACCAGCCCTTAAAAGGGCCTTTTGCGGGGGCATGCCCCAAAGAAATCAGCTCTTTTGCCTGTAAAAAAACCCACAATACCACCCCCCAACATTACAACCCACATACCCCTACTCTAACCCAAACCCCCCTTAAATAAACCTAACACTACCCCCCTGAAGATCTCCCTACCTTGTCTTCACCCAGCCGGGCAGAACTCCTCATTCGATCCGGGCGATGTCTTCAATCAAGCGGCAGAGAAGAAGTCTTCCATCCGGCGATGTCTTCAACCAATCAGCCAATCGGATTGAACTTGAATCTGATTGGCTGATTCAGAGTCCTATCAGCCAATCGGAATTTGACGGATGCCATCTTGGATGACGTCATTTAAAGGAACCTCATTCGTCGGGAAGTCGTCGTGCCAAATGGATGTTCTGCGTCGGAGGAGCGAAGAAAGAAGATTGAAGATGCCGCTTGGAAGAAAACTTTGCCCCAATGGAGGACCTCTCCTTTGCCGCTTGATTGAAGACATCGCCGGATGGAAGACTTCTTCTCTGCCGCTTGATTGAAGACATCGCCCGGATCGGATGAGGAGTTCTGCCCGGCTGGGTGAAGACAAGGTAGGGAGATCTTCGGGGGGGTAGTGTTAGGTTTATTTAAGGGGGGTGTGGGTTAGAATAGGGGTATGTGGGTGGTGGGTTGTAATGTTGGGGGGTGGCATTGTGTTTTTTTTTACAGGCAAAAGAGCTGTTTACTTTGGGGCATGCCCCGCAAAAGGCCCTTTTAAGGGCTGGTAAGGTAATAGAGCTGTTAACTTTTTTAATTTAGAATAGGGTAGGGAATTTTTTTTATTTTGGGGGGCTTTATTATTTTATTAGGGGGCTTAGAATAGGTGTAATTAGCTTAAAAAATCTTGTAATCTTTATTTATTTTTTGTAATTTAGTGTTTGTTTAATTACATTGTAGCTATCTTAGGGTTTATTTTATAAGTAAGTATTTAGATTTAAATAGGAATATTTTAATTAATAATATTAATATTAATTAGATTTATTTTAATAAGAATTTAGTTAGGGATGTTAGAGTTAGATAGGGTTATTATACTTAATATATATATAATATAATAACGATATTAACTATATTAACCCTAATATAATTAGGGTTAATATAGTTAATATATATAATATAATAATTATATTAACTATATTAACCCTAATATAATTAGGGTTAATATAGTTAATATAGCTGGCGGCGGTGTAGGGGGATTAGATTAGGGGTTAATACATTTAATATAGCTGGCGGGGGTGTAGGGGGATTAGATTAGGGGTTAATACATTTAATATAGCTGGCGGCGGTGTAGGGAGATTAAATTAGGGGTTAATACATTTAATATAGCTGGCGGCGGTATAGGGGGATTAAATTAGGGGTTAATACATTTAATATAGCTGGCGGCGGTGTAAGGGGCTCACATTAGGGGGTAGTTTAATATAGCTGGCGGCGGGGTAGGAGCTCACATTAGGGGGTAGGTAATATAGATGGCGGCGGTGTAAGGAGATCACATTAGGGGGTAGGTAATATAGATGGCGGCGGTGTAAGGGGCTCATATTAGGGGGTAGGTAATGTAGGTGGTGGCGGGGTCCGGGAGCGGCGGTTTAGGGGTTAATAACTTTATTAGGTGGCAGCGGGGTCCGGGAGCGGCGGTTTAGGGGTTAATACATTTTTTATTGTTAGGATAGTGAGGGGGGATAGCGGATAGAGGGTTGGACGTGTCGGGCTATGTTTGGGAGGCGTGTTAGACAGTACGGGTGATTTTATAACTTAGTCAGGTTTTGTAGGCTCCAGCAGTTTCTAAAGTGCCGTAAGTCACTTACGCAGATTTCTGGACATCGCTGGTTTATCAGACTTACGGCACTTTAGCATCTGATGGTGCCGTATATGGGATAGCTCGAGTTGCGAGCTGAAACTACGGGCAGCGGGGGTTCCCTTGCTTGCGCCGCAAACTACGATTTATATCGGATCACGCCCCAAGTCCCCCCAACAGTAAAACCCACCACCCAACCAACCCCCCAAAATAAAAAACCTAACTCTAAAAAAAAAACTAAAACAGACAATAGGATGAGACCTACTGAAATCCTATTGACTGTTCAAATCAGCCAATAGGATTTCAGAAGCTCTCATCCTATTGGCTGATTTGAATATGAAGAATCAAATCAGCTAATAGGAATGCAAGCTATGCCATTTTGAAACTGCTACCTTGCATTCAACTTCAGTGTACAGCGGCAACCTACGAAGAGGATACTCCATGCAGGATGTCTTTGGCTTCCAGGATGGCTCCGCTGAATAGAAGAGGCCCCTGGGATGGATAAAGACCTCGCCACCTGGATGAAGATGGCTGTCCGGACTTCAGAAACCATGAGTAGATCTTCTGGGGTTAGTATTAGGTTTATTTTTTATTTTTTTTGGGTGGTTTTTTTTTAGATTAGGGCTTTGGGCTCTGAAAAAGAGCTAAATGCCCTTTTAAGGGCAATGCAAAAGAGCTAAAATGTCCTTTTAAGGGCAATGCCCATACAAATGCCTTTGTGGGTAGCTTAGGTTCTTTTTTTTAGAGTTAGGTTTTTTATTTTGGGGGGTGGTTGGGTAGTGAGTTTTACTGTTGGGGGGACTTTGTATTTTTTTTACAGGTAAAAGAGCTGATTTCTTTAGGGAAATGCCCTACAAAAAGCCCTTTTAAGGGCTATTGGTAGTTTATTGTAGGCTAGGGGGTGTTTTTATTTTGGGGGGCTTTTTTATTTTTATAGGGTTATTAGATTAGGTGTAATCGTTTTTATTTTTCATAATTTCGTTTTTTTGTATTATTAGTGTTTTTTATTTTTCGTGATTTTAGTGTTAATTATTTTTGGTAAACTTAATTTTTTTTAATTTTTCGTAGGATGTTTTTTTTTAGTTGTAATTTAGATTTTTATTTTTTTCTTAGTGTAAGATTTGTAATTTAGATATTTTAATTGGTAGTATTTTTTTATTTTATCAGATTAGTTATGTTAGGTTAATTTATAGTTTAATGCTAGGTTTATAGTTATTTCACAGGTAAGTTTTTATATATTTAAATAGTTATATTGTAATTTTAATTTAAAGTTATTGGGGTGTAAGGTTTAGGGTTTAATAGTTTAATTCAGTGTTTTGCAATGTATGGGGTCGGCGGTTTAGGGGTTAATAGGTTTATTTAGTGGCGGCAATGTCGGGGAGCGGCAGATTAGGGGTTAATATCTTTTACTAGTGTTGGCAATGTCAGGGGTGGCAGATTATGGGGTTAATAACTTTTTTAGGTGTCGGCCATGTTGGGGGCAGCGGATTAGTGGTGTTTAGACTTGGGGTTTATGTTAGGGTGGTTTAAATGTAACTTTTTGTTTCCCCATAGACATCAATGGGGTTGCGTTACGGAAATGTTTCATTCCGCGATCACAGGTGTTAGTTTTTTTTTTCTAAACCCTCTCCCCATTGATATCTATGGGGGAAAGAGTGCAGGAGCATGTCAAAGCAGCCCCTGGATTTTGTGCGGTATGGAGCTTAATGCCACCATATTGCACACATAAGGAGGCTTTTCAGAAACACGTAATGGCAGCCCTATGGAGGGTGAAATAACTCTACTTTTGTTGCGTTTGTTTCGCACCCCGTTTAGCGCTAAACTCGTAATCTAGGGGTTTGATAGTAGAAGTAAATAAGAATGTTGTTTAAACTGCATGCTCCTTCTGAATCATGACAGGAAAAAGAAACTGGGTTTCATGTCCCTTTAATAAAATAAATAAGTAAATTATACACACACATTATATATATATATATATATATATATATATATATATATATATATATATTATACACACACACACATATACATATTCCAAACACAAAGAGGCACCCAAATATGTGTATCGATAGTGACAATTGAACAAACACAACTGTTGATCTAAGCGCAGGGTACTCACATTTACGATGAGCACATCTATGTGCTTGTAGAAGCAGGCTGGTTATTAGAGCTAACCAGCTGGCTCTCTCCGGTCTTATCTCTCTCACTCTCCCCACTCCGGTTGTCTGTTAGTGAAATGCTTACTCAATGAGGATGTTAGCCAATAGTGTAAAAACAATATACTTTATTCGAAAGTATTGTAAACCAATTCCTTATACAACAATCCTCTAAGCAAACATATAGCAATGTGTTCAATTTTGCTACGCGTTTCTCGGCTCTCACATTTCACAGCTATTAAAACCGGCTTATATTGCCGCTCACTACCAGACCGTTAAAATCTCCTCCACTAAGGGGAGTGTATTTTCTAACCTATCACCATCAAGTGAATAATAGGTGTGCGATACATGTCATCGCTAGTACACCTCTCGCTGTTAACTATTTCACTGCTAGGGGATTAGGGATCCATATATAATGTTAACCGCTAACTTAACAGTGTCTAAAACCTATCAATTCACGACAATTCTATAACATTAACAACTCAACTTAGTGAGCATATTGGACATCGCTAGCCGACCTTTTGTTTGAGTGTGATCATTCTAACATAATCATATTGAGTGTCCAGTGATAAAGCAGTTTGGATTCAAAAAGGGGATATCAATGTTGATAAATACCAATGTGCAGGGTGATAGATCTAATAGATCGTATAAATGTAAAATAATTAAATTGTTATGCATGTGAGAATATTGTGTTAACTACTAAATAGTGCTAATCTTATTTAAATGTTACTACAACCGTGTGTTCAATTAGTTAATGTGAATATATATTTTTTACTAGTGAATACCATGGGCAGTGCTTATATTAACACTATGTGCATATATATTAGATATATTCTAAAGGCGTACGTATGTGCTTAATGAGGATACTAATGAAAAAATATATGTTAATGATGAGCTAATACTATACAATATTGATGTTAATGAAATTTTGGTGCATCGTACTAATATATGATGAAATTAAAATGAAAATAAAAATAAAAATGAAACTAAAACACCTAAATGTGCTATAAATTGTGCATTAACACTAAATGCAAAGTGTTATCCTTTGATAATAACAGATGAAGTAAGATGTAGTCAAAATTTTGAAAAGACACTGGGATGGAGTTAATGGTAGATCACACTCAAACAATTACATATCTTGTGATATTATCGATAGCCACTGTTATGAATATCAATTACCTATCATAACACAAATAAGACAAATAAGATAAAAATCTACTAAATGATACACTTAAAAAATGTCGTAACTGAACCCTATATATACTAAAAAATAATTATAACAATAATAAATATTAATAACTATTAAAAAGCTGCAGAATCTATAACTTCATTCAACCCAGTTGGAAATAGGGAACCAAATTTGTATATCCAAAACGTCTCCCTTTGGCGAAGCTTAATAAATCTGTTATATTTATTGGAACCAGGAATGCTTTCTAGTGGAGTGATTGTGAAAGGACAATTTTCTCCATTGTGTTCGTGAACATAATGTCTGGATACACTGTGTTTATTTGATTTCTTCCTAATATTTCGAAAATGTTTACTCCATCTAGTGCGTATATTACGTATCGTGCGTCCCAAATATTGCATACCACATTTGCAGGATAACACGTAATTACATAAGAAGAGGTACAAGTTAGACATTCCCCAATCTGAAATATTTCCCCTGTGGTATGTGACTTAATGTTTTTTGCACCATGTGTTATATATTTGCACATAAAAACATCTCGTCGCTTTCCCTCATTTGTAGGTACCTTTAGGGCCAATTCTATTGTTTTGAGATGTATTTCTAAAGGCCTTCTTAGAGATTATTACTTTGCTTGGGTCAAGGGTCTGTTTAATGGTAGGTGCCCTTTTAAACACTATATTTGGTGAGGCATTCAGATTTTTCTTAAGTATCGGGTCTGCCAAGGTATTTGAAATATTATTAGATGATATATACAGGTATACTTATTATTATTTAATAATATTTGTGTCTGTGTGCATCAAATAATTCATTTAGTTTCTCAAAGCTGCAAATGGACACTGTATAGAAACCAGCCCCCTCCCTCACTCATCAAATGGATTGCTTGTAGAACAAAGAAATGTTTTCAAAGTAACCTTAGAGAAAACATTTGGTCTAATTAACTTAAGCAATCACTCAAAAAGGAATGACCATGTTTATTTGACTATATGCAGAGTTTTTATAGCTTGAGACAGGATGGGTCACAAAGTCATTTAAAAAGAAGTTGCTTTCAGGTTTGTCTTTGGAGAGATCATTTAAAAAGGAACACTTTCTTGCTGGGGTGTAAAGCTAAATGCCCCATCAGATGGTAATTGAACTTTTCTTATGGCTCTAAAATATTTGGTGATCAGAGAGAAGGTCAATCTAAATAGCTGGATTCCTTTTTCAACTAAATTATCTTTCCAAACAAAGATAAGCATAGTACTGAAATTACAAGAACCCCCTTGGTTATTTGGAGTCAATAGTCTGTGTTTTGAATGGAAAATATGCTCAGAAGTCCTCTGAAATTTCTCACCTATATCTTTGTGACTTCAAAAGAAACAAATGCTAGCATACATGTGTGATGACAACACAATGGCTCACTGAATCTCTGACACTTGAATACGTACTGCAGACATACGACTGGGGGAAGGTAGCACACAGTGAAAGCACATGGCTTGCATTATAATTTCAAATTTCACTGCTTAAAACAACTGTATTTAGATTCCAAGTAAAATATACTTCAGCATTGTAGGAAAATATATATTTTAATGAATATGAGACTGTCTATTTATGTGATATTAAATATAAACACATGAATATGGGAAATTGTGGAATTCGGATTGTAAGTAATCAATGCAAGAAATTATGATGATGTTAAATAATCATTATATGGGATATTTAAAATTTAGAAACATGAATGTTAGAAATGGTTACATGAATCTGTTTGTTTTGTCTGCTGCCCCAGATGGCCAGAATCCAGTATAACAGTCAAGGTACTTAACTGTTAAAAGATACTTCCCAGATGAACCAATCCATGTTTAGTTTCAAAGGGCCAATCCGAGACAAGCTTCCGTTTGGGCGTTTCCAATCTCACCAATGATGGGTACTGATCAAAAAAGGGGAGGGGTGAGATCAGATGATTTAACCCTGGGCATACAGGGAGTGCAGAATTATTAGGCAAGTTGTATTTTTGAGGATTAATTTTATTATTGAACAACAACCATGTTCTCAATGAATCCAAAAAACCCATTAATTTCAAAGCTGAATAGTTTTGGAAGTAGCTTTTAGTTTGTTTTTAGTTATAGCTATTTTAGGGGGATATCTGTGTGTGCAGGTGACTATTACTGTGCATAATTATTAGGCAACTTAACAAAAAACAAATATATACCCATTTCAATTATTTATTTTTACCAGTGAAACCAATATAACATCTCAACATTCACAAATATACATTTCTGACATTCAAAAACAAAACAAAAACAAATCAGTGACCAATATAGCCACCTTTCTTTGCAAGGACACTCAAAAGCCTGCCATCCATGGATTCTGTCAGTGTTTTGATCTGTTCACCATCAACATTGCGTGCAGCAGCAACCACAGCCTCCCAGACACTGTTCAGAGAGGTGTACTGTTTTCCCTCCTTGTAAATCTCACATTTGATGATGGACCACAGGTTCTCAATGGAGTTCAGATCAGGTGAACAAGGAGGCCATGTCATTAGATTTTCTTCTTTTATACCCTTTCTTGCCAGCCACGCTGTGGAGTACTTGGACGCGTGTGATGGAGCATTGTCCTGCATGAAAATCATGTTTTTCTTGAAGGATGCAGACTTCTTCCTGTACCACTGCTTGAAGAAGGTGTCTTCCAGAAACTGGCAGTAGGACTGGGAGTTGAGCTTGACTCCATCCTCAACCCGAAAAGGCCCCACAAGCTCATCTTTGATGATACCAGCCCAAACCAGTACTCCACCTCCACCTTGCTGGCGTCTGAGTCGGACTGGTGCTCTCTGCCCTTTACCAATCCAGCCACGGGCCCATCCATCTGGCCCATCAAGACTCACTCTCATTTCATCAGTCAATAAAACCTTAGAAAAATCAGTCTTGAGATATTTCTTGGCCCAGTCTTGACGTTTCAGCTTGTGTGTCTTGTTCAGTGGTAGTCGTCTTTCAGCCTTTCTTACCTTGGCCATGTCTCTGAGTATTGCACACCTTGTGCTTTTGGGCACTCCAGTGATGTTGCAGCTCTGAAATATGGCCAAACTGGTGGCAAGTGGCATCTTGGCAGCTGCACGCTTGACTTTTCTCAGTTCATGGGCAGTTATTTTGCACCTTGGTTTTTCCACACGCTTCTTGCGACCCTGTTGACTATTTTGAATGAAACGCTTGATTGTTCGATGATCACGCTTCAGAAGCTTTGCAATTTTAAGAGTGCTGCATCCCTCTGCAAGATATCTCACTATTTTTTACTTTTCTGAACCTGTCAAGTCTTTCTTTTGACCCATTTTGCCAAAGGAAAGGAAGTTGCCTAATAATTATGCACACATGATATAGGGTGTTGATGTCATTAGACCACACCCCTTCTCATTACAGAGATGCACATCACCTAATATGCTTAATTGGTAGTAGGCTTTCGAGCCTATACAGCTTGGAGTAAGACAACATGCATAAAGAGGATGATGTGGTCAAAATACTCATTTGCCTAATAATTCTGCACTCCCTGTAGAGAGAGAAAAGAGGCTGCTGCTGGCTAACTCTGGCTAACCCTGAAGGAAAATAACTGCTACAGTTATTATTAAGCAAACAGCTACTTTTATGCTCCATATGCGGATATCCCCAATTTTTGTATTCTGAGGTGAGATTGTTCTTGTTAAGAAATACTGGATATCGATTTGTTTATTTGGTAAAGTATTTATATATATAAAGGTTATTGGTAAGAACATAGTCAATTTGTATTTAATAGATTTAAAGAGAGCAGTTTGTATTTTTGTTTATATTCATAGTCCTGTATAGGGTTAAGTGTATCTTTTGTAAGCTGAGTAATTCATCTGTGCAAAATATAGAATATATATATATATATATATATATATATATATATATATATATCTTAGAATTGATTTTAATTATAAGTAACTAAGAATTTGTTCAAGTTTAAATAAATAGACATTTAAAGTAACTGTTTACAGTAAGAATATATGTATTTTTAGTATCCTAATTAGAATTGTATTAGAATCAATTGTAGATAAATAGCTGAGTATGTATATATATATATATATATATATATATATATATATATATATACTGTCCTATTGTTTAACTAAGCACTGTTAAAATTGTATTGCTTGAATGTTAGCAATTAAATATCTTGGAATCTCATTGTGTTAACTGAATGAAATGCTATTGTGAATAAGATTGTTAAATATATTAAGTTATAACCCTGCCATATACTCACATATTATTTGGAGAGTACTGCTAAGATTCTTATAAATATACTGACAGGTCTTTAAGTAAAATAGGACAGTGTTTCTGCAATACTTTCTTAATAGATTTAAAATTGAAGTTATATTGGGTCACAAAGCATGGTTGATTCGTGTTATCATCTATTATTTGTTTTGTCTGACTTATTTATGGTAAGAAGTATGGTAGATCTATCTATCCTGTAGATATGTGCTTGATCGAAAAATTTGTTTCGGTTCGGATCGATTCAGAGGTTTTCGAATTTCATTTCGTATCGATTCGAATTCGGAAAAATTAGAATGAATTTGTTTCGGATTCGTTTTTCGGATTCATTCGGATTAAAAAATTTTTGTCTGGATTCAGTTCGCAAATTCGGAATTTCGGTATGTGTGCTGTGTATTAGACTAGTATTATGTACTGTATATTAAGTGTAACCCATAGCAGAGTGATATAACCTAATATACTGTACAATACTAGTGTAATCCATGTCCATCCGAATTTACAGAATAAATCCAAACTAATTCGGATTTATTCAGTAAATTCGGCAGTATTTTAATTCGGAAATTCGGTTCGATCCGAATCTCCGAATTTGCCAAATTTTCCGAATCAAACCGAACCGAATTGCACATGTCTACTATCCTGCATGCTTTCTCATATCCGTTCATAATTATTTCTAAAGGGTATCCTTTTTCTGTAAACCTTTCTATTAGAATATTGGACTGTTCATGAAATTTATCCACCGAACTGAAATTTCTTTTAATCCTACAAAATTGGCTGTATGGTATATTGTGCTTCTATTGTTTATAATGGTTACTTGTATAATGTAGGAAGTTGTTACAATCAACTGTTTTGAAAAATGTAGATGTACAAATGATACAGTCTCTATCCCAAGTTAATGTTAAGTCCAAAATTGTATAATTGAAGTGAACTGGATCCCCATTGAATTTTCATTCAAATATGAACAGAAATGTTTTGCCTTTTCTACCGGGCCTTTAAAAATAAATATCAAATCATCTATGTATCGGCCATAGAACACCAGGTTGCCCCTCCAGATTGAGTTGAGTATATATTTGTCCTCAAAAAAAAAAAAAAAATTTGCAAAACTGAGGGCAAACCTGGTGCCCATGGCAGTGCCTTTGATTTGTAAGTAAAAGTTGTCTAAAAATTTAAAATAATTATGTTTTAAAATAAATTCAATCAACATTAATATATTCTCTTTTTGAACAGTAGGCATATAGATGTCCTCCTCTAAATAATATTTTACAGTGTGTAGCCCCAATTCATGGGATATATTGGAATATAGGGCAGTGACATCAGTAGTAACCCAAAATACATATTTTTCCTGTTTACAGTCCTTTATTTTGTGTAATAGATATGTAGTATCACGGATAAAAGAGGGTAAAGTTTGAACGTATTTTTGTAGAAAACGATCAATGTATTCAGACAGTTTATCAGACAGGATATTAATGCCTGCAATAATGGGCCTACCCAGAGGTTTATATGGATTCTTATGTATTTTTGGAAGGTGGTAGTAGTAAGGGACTGAAGGATGTATCGGAGTTAGATATCTCTTTTCTTTATTATTCAGAATCCCCCTTCTACTACTATATTCCAAAACCTGCAAAAGTTTCTGCAAGAAAAATTGTGTAGGGTCAGTATCTAATTTCCTGTAATATTCATTGTTCAAAAGAATATTCTGTGCTTCACTCACATAATCCCTATAGTCCTTCAGGACTATGCCTCCGCCCTTGTCTGCCTGCCTAGTGACCAAAGATGAATCATTGGC
>NC_069508.1:182241651-182309151 GCF_027579735.1 Bombina bombina | reverse complement strand
AATAAATACCAAGTTGCCTGTAAAATAAATATTAATCCTAAAATAGCTAAAATATAATTATAATTTATATTGTAGCTATATTAGGATTTATTTTACAGGTAAGTATTTAGCTTTAAATAGGATTAATTTATTTAATAAGAGTTAATTTATTTCGTTAGATTAAAATTATATTTAAGTTAGGGGGGTGTTAGTGTTAGGGTTAGACTTAGCTTTAGGGGTTAATACATTTATTAGAATAGCGGTGAGCTCCGATCGGAAGATTAGGGGTTAATAATTGAAGGAAGGTGTCGGCGATGTTAGGGAGGGCAGATTAGGGGTTAATACTATTTATGATAGGGTTAGTGAGACGGATTAGGGGTTAATAATTTTATTATAGTAGCGCTCAGGTCCGCTCGGCAGATTAGGGGTTAATAAGTGTAGGTAGGTGTCGGCGACGTTGAGGGGGCAGATTAGGGGTTAATAAATATAATATAGGGGTCGGCGGTGTTAGGGGCAGCAGATTAGGGGTACATAGGGATAACGTAGGTGGCGGCGCTTTGCGGTCGGAAGATTAGGGGTTAATTATTTTAAGTAGCTGGCGGCGATGTTGTGGGGGCAGATTAGGGGTTAATAAATGTAATATAGGGGTCGGCGGGGTTAGGGGCAGCAGATTAGGGGTACATAAGTATAACGTAGGTGGCGGTCGGAAGATTAGGGGTTAAAAATTTTTATCGAGTGGCGGCGATGTGGGGGGAGCTCGGTTTAGGGGTACATAGGTAGTTTATGGGTGTTAGTGTACTTTAGGGTACAGTAGTTAAGAGCTTTATGAACCGGCGTTAGCCAGAAAGCTCTTAACTCCTGCTTTTTTCAGGCGGCTGGAATCTTGTCGTTAGAGCTCTAACGCTCACTGCAGAAACGACTCTAAATACCGGCGTTAGAAAGATCCCATTGAAAAGATAGGCTACGCAAATGGCGTAGGGGGATCTGCGGTATGGAAAAGTCGCGGCTGCAAAGTGAGCGTTAGACCCTTTAATCACTGACTCCAAATACCAGCGGGCGCCCAAAACCAGCGTTAGGAGCCTCTAACGCTGGTTTTGACGGCTACCGCCGAACTCTAAATCTAGGCCTGAGTTTGTACACAAGCTGCACAAAATAGCTATAAAATAAAATAACTGAGTTTGTACACAAGCTGCACAAAATAGCTATAAAATAAAATAACTGAGTTTGTACATAAGCTGCACAAAATAGCTATAAAATAAAATAACTGAGTTGGTACACAAGCTGCACAAAATAGCTATAAAATAAAATAACTGAGTTTGTACACAAGCTGCACACAATAGCTATAAAATAAAATATAAATACAGAAAATGGAAAGTTAAAAAGGGGGTTGGGGCTTTCACCATCCAATAACTCAGGGTATTTCTCGGAAAAGCTATAAGTGAATGGTGACACCGTTCACCCATAGAGACTAAATCTTATAAAAAGACTTCAGAGAATGATTCAAGGAGGGAGTAAGTTTTTCCGTTAGCATGAAATCTTGAGGTCTCTTTGTAACATTTCTTAGTGATTGAGGGTCTGGTTGTTCCAGGCAGCAGAAAGTGCACATCTGGCAGCGGTGAGGAAATGTCTAACACATTTATATGAGCTTTTGGTAATCTCATCAGGAGGGAGGAAGATTAACTCTTTAGGAAGGGTCATAGGTACAGGGATGACCCTTGCCTACATTTCAAGCAGTATATAAAATATTATGTTCAGAGAAACAACTAATAACTCCTAATGTGTAGTTAAAGATTCAAATAGAGTACATGTCATTTTAAACAACTTTCCAATTGACCTCTATTATCTAACTTACTTTGTGCTCTTGCCATCCTTTGCTGAAAAGTATGCTTAGGAAGGCTCATAAATAGCAATGATCTACTAGGATCTAGCTGCTAATTGGGGGCTATACATATATACCTCTTGTCATTGGCTCACTGATGGGATCAGCTAGCTCCTAGTAGTGCATATGTTCCTTCAACAAAGGATACAAAAAGAATGAAGCGAATTTGATAATAGAAGTAAATTGGAAAGTTAATTACAACTGTATGCTCTATCTGAATAATGGAAGAAAAAGTTAGGTTTCATGTCCCTTTAAAATGAAACCAATTAATTTGACTGATTCCACTCTCTAGAGATCTATCATCTACTTCTCTTTGTGAGGCCGGACGATTACAACTTTACATAAGTTATGACAACTGGAGACAAAGCAAATGCAGAGATCGGCAGTTTGGTCCTAAAGCGACATAAAATGGATCATATTAAAGAGATTGCTCTGCGTCTGGCTCGAGTTGCAGCAGGAATTCTAACAGTTACATATATTATTATATTGTTTGCAATGGCTACTTCTTCTTTTACATGCAGTTATCTGCATCATTATTTCACGAAAAGAAACCTGTTAAATACAGTTAGGGAGTTTTTGAGTGGTTCCCCTATTTTATTCCATTACACTGCAACTCTGTACTCTCTGTGCTAGATGACACATCATATTACATAACATCCTTATTAACGGTTTCAACAATAGTTTGATATTTTTAAAAAATGACTGTAAAATGTTATAACCTTCTTTTTAGTGAATGCTATTAGTATCACTAAATTCTATATTGTCTTAGCAAAACAGAGCTAACACTGTTGAGATTAAAGGGACATGATAAAACCAACAGTTTTTCTTTCATGTCTGAACCTACCTATATTTGCTTTACCATGAAGGATAAAAAAACAACTAAATTAGATAACTGGAAATATAATTGGAAAGTTATTTAAAATTGTATTATGTCTGAATCATGAAACTTTAATTTTGACATTACTGTTCCTTTAAGAAATGAGGTAAGTTGAATTACTTGAAAAAGCTGCCTGAATATCCCAATCATAGAGGGAAAGAAGAGCATAACCGAGCATAAAAGTTTGCCATCACATTAAAACGTATTTTCTAAATATAGTACCACTTAAAAGGGGCACTTAAGTCAAAATTAAACTTTCATTATTCAGATAGAGCAGCTATTTTAAAAAACTTTCCAATTTACTTCCATTAACAAAATGTGCACAGACTTTTTGAGTCATCAGCTCCTACTGAGCATGTGCAAAATAAAAGTGTATGCATTTGTGATTGGCTGATGGCTGTCACATGGTACGTGTATGCATTTGTGATTGGCTGATGGCTGTCACATGGTACAGGGGGAGTGGAAATAGACATCATTTTTAAAATTGTCTGAAAAAAATCTACTTCTCATTTGAAGTTTAAACTAAGTGCTATTGCATTGTCTTGTTATGTTGCATTTGTTGATTATGCAAATCTACTGTGTTGACTGGTCCTTTAAGAATGATTCATGCATTCATCACAAAGATAAATCTGCCTGATCCAAGCCTTGCTGAAGCACCCCCAGATCATCTCTGATCCTCCACCAAATTTCACCATAGGTGCAAGACACTGTGGCTTGTAGGCCTCTCCAGGTCTCCGTCCATCCACTAGACCAGTGTTTCTCAACCGCGGTCCTCAAGTACCCCCAACAGGCCAGGTTTTTTACTATAGCTGAACTTAAGCACAGGTGAGATAATCAGCTGATCAGTAAACATGGCTACTAACCTGCTTTCACCCATCAGCTGATTATTTCACCTGTGCTCTAGTTCAGTTATAATGAAAACCTGGTCTGTTGGAAGTACTTGAGGACCGTGGTTGAGAAACACTGCGCTAGATGACCAGGTTTTGGGCAAAGCTGAAAATTGTACTCCGAGAAAATAACCTGGAATGGTGCAGATTTATCTTTGTGAACCAAGCAACGTACAAGGTTATCCTGGATGATAACTTGCTTCCGTTCTTATAATGTTCCCCAGCTGTGAGGATGGTCACAAGCCATCAAACAAAGACGAGCTGCGCCAGGAGTGGCATAAAGTCACCCAACAGCTGTGTGAAAGACTGGTGGAGAGCAGCCAAAACGCATGAAAACTGATTAAAAATCAGGTTTATTCCATCAAATATTAATGTCTGTGCTCTTGCTAAGTTAAAACAATTAGTATTGTGTTTAAAAATGAATACTTGTTTTCTGTGCATTATTCAAAAAACACTGCATCTTTTTAGATCAGTTGTCATTTTCTGCAAATAAAAGCTCTAAAAGACAATATTTTCATTTGGGAGAAATGTCAGTAGTTTATAGAATAAAACAAAAATGTTCACGCAAACACATACCTATAAATAGTAAAACCAGAGAAACTGATAATTTAGCTTTTTCCTGAGCTGTATATACACACATTATATACGTACACACACATTATACACACACACACACACACACTATATACGTACACACACACACACACATTATACACACACACTCACACACTATATACGTACACACACACACACACACATTATACACACACACACACTATATACGTACACACACACACACACATTATACACACACACACACTATATACGTACACACACACACACACACATTATACACACACACTCACACACTATATACGTACACACACACACATTATATACGTACACACACACATTATACACACACACACACACTATATACGTACACACACATTATACACACACACACACACACACTATATACGTACACACACACATTATACACACACACACTATATACGTACACACACACTATATACGTACACACACATTATACACACACACACACATTATATACGTACACACACACATTATACACCACACACACACTATATACGTACACACACACATTATACACACACACTATATACGTACACACACATTATACACACACACACACTATATACGTACACACACACACTATATACGTACACACACATTATATACGTACACACACACACTATATACGTACACACACACACATACACACACACTATATACGTACACACACACATTATACACACACACACATTATACACACACACACACTATATACGTACACACATTATATACGTACACACACACACACACATTATATACATACACACATTATATACGTACACACACATTATAAACACACACACACACTATATACGTACACACACACACTATATACGTACACACACACACACTATATACGTACACACACACACTATATACGTACACACACATTATATACGTACACACACATTATATACGTAGACACACACATTATATACTTACACACACACATTATATATGTACACACACATTATATACGTACACACACATTATACACACACACACACTATATACGTACACACACACACACACACACACACACACACACACACTATATACGTACACACACACACACACTATATATGTACACACACATTATATATGTACACACACACTATATACGTACACACACATTATATACGTACAGACACACATTATATACGTACACACACACACATTATATACGTACACACACATTATACACACACTATATACGTACACACACTATATACGTACACACACACTATATACGTACACACACACACACTATATACGTACACACACACACACTATATACGTACACACACACATTATATACGTACACACACATTATACACACACACACACACTATATACATACACACACACACACACTATATACATACACACACACACACTATATACGTACACACACATTATACATGTTCACACTATATACGTACACACACACTATATACGTACACACACATTATATACGTACACACATACACTATATACGTACACACACACACACATTATACACACACACTATATACGTACACACACACACATTATACACACACACATTATATATGTACACACACTATATACGTACACACACTATATACATACACACACATTATACACACACACACATTATATACGTACACACACTATATACGTACACACACACACACTATACGTACACACACACTATATACGTACACACACATTATACACACACACACACTATATACGTACACACACACACACACTATATACGTACACATATTATATACGTACACACACACACATTGTATACATACACACACACATTATATACGTACACAAATTAGTCACTAAAATGAGCAACCAATGACTGTGTAGAATATAGAAGCTTTAAAAGGACATGAAACCCACACTTTGTTTCTATATATATATTTTTTCACTGAAACTGTGTAGCTAACACAAAAGTTGAATTCTTTTTCCTACACAATAATTCTAAGTGCTGTGAGATCTACAAATATAATAACTTATAAAGTGCTGTGAGATCTAAAACATTTCTGATAGATCTTTACATATCAAAACAGTAACTCACAAAATGCTGTGAGGAGAATACAAAAACAGATAAAAATATTACAACTTTCAATCGGCTAGATTTAGAGTTTGGCGGCCAAAGGGGTGCGTTAGCTACGCGTGCTTTTTTTCTCCCGCACCTTTTAAATACCGCTGGTATTTAGAGTTCACAGAATGGCTGTGTTTTCAGTGCGTTAGGCTCCAAAAAGGGAGCGTAGAGCATAATTTAACGCCACTGCAACTCTAGATACCAGCGGTGCTTACGGACGCGGCCAGCTTCAAAAACGTGCTCGTGCACGATATCCCCATAGAAAACAATGGGGCAGTTTGAGCTGAAAAAAAACCTAACACCTGCAAAAAAGCAGCGTTCAGCTCTTAACGCAGCCCCATTGTTTTCTATGGGGAAACACTTCCTACGTCTGCACCTAACACTCTAACATGTACCCCGAGTCTAAACACCCCTAACCTTACACTTATTAATCCCTAATCTGCCGCCCCCGCTATTGCTGACACCTGCATATTTTTTTTAACCCCTAATCTGCCGCTCCGTATACAGCCGCTACCTACATTATCCCTATGTACCCCTAATCTGCTGCCCCTAACACCTCCGACCCCTATATTATATTTATTAACCTCTAATCTGCCCCCCACAACGTCGCCGCCAGCTACCTACAATAATTAACCCTTAATCTGCCGATCGGAGCTCACCGCTACTATAATAAATGTATTAACCCCTAAAGCTAAGTCTAACCCTAACACTAACACCCCCCTAAGTTAAATATAATTTTTATCTAACGAAATAAATTAACTCTTATTAAATAAATTATTCCTATTTAAATCTAAATACTTACCTGTAAAATAAACCCTAATATAGCTACAATATAAATTATAATTATATTGTAGCTATTTTAGGATTAATATTTATTTTACAGGCAACTTTGTATTTATTTTAACCAGGTACAATAGCTATTAAATAGTTAAGAACTATTTAATAGCTACCTAGTTAAAATAATTACAAAATTACCTGTAAAATAAATCCTAACCTAAGTTACAATTAAACCTAACACTACACTATCAATAAATAAATTAAATAAACTACCTACAATTATCTACAATTAAACCTAACACTACACTATCAATAAATAAATTAAATACAATTCCTACAAATAAATACAATTAAATAAACTAACTAAAGTACAAAAAATAAAAAAGAACTAAGTTACAAAAAATAAATAAATATTTACAAACATTAGAAAAAAATTATAACAATTTTAAACTAATTACACCTACTCTAAGCCCCCTAATAAAATAACAAAGACCCCCAAAATAAAAAAATGCCCTACCCTATTCTAAATTACAAAAGTTCAAAGCTCTTTTACCTTACCAGCCCTTAAAATGGCCCTTTGCGGGGTATGCCCCAAAGAATTCAGCTCTTTTGCCTGTAAAAAAAAACATACAATACCCCCCCAACATTACAACCCACCACCCACATACCCCTAATCTAACCCAAACCCCCCTTAAATAAACCTAACACTAAGCCCCTGAAGATCTTCCTACCTTGTCTTCACGATGCCAGGTATCACCGATCGTTCCAGGCTCCGAAATCTTCATCCAAGCCCAAGCGGGTGCTGGCGATCCATAATCCATCTTGAAGACCTCCACCGCGGACCCATCTTCTTCTTCCGACGACTTCCCGACGAATGACGGTTCCTTTAAGGGACGTCATCCTCGAATTCCAATTGGCTGATAGGATTCTATCAGCCAATCGGAATTAAGGTAGGAAAATTCTGATTGGCTGATGGAATCAGCCAATCACAATCAAGTTCAATCCGATTGGCTGATTCAATCAGCCAATCAGATTGAGCTTGCATTCTATTGGCTGTTCCGATCAGCCAATAGAATGCGAGCTCAATCCGCCGGATTATGGATCGCCAGCCCCCGCTTGGGCTTGGATGAAGATTTAGGAGCCAGGACGGATCGGTGTGATACCCGGCGAGGTGAAGATAAGGTAGGAAGATCTTCAGGGGCTTAGTGTTAAGTTTATTTAAGGGGGGTTTGGGTTAGATTAGGGGTATGTGGGTGGTGGGTTTTAATGTTGGGGGGGGTATTGTATGTGTTTTTTTTACAGGCAAAAGAGCTGAATTCTTTGGGGCATGCCCCACAAAAGGTCCTTTTAAGGGCTGGTAAGGTAAAAGAGCTTTGAACTTTTTTAATTTAGAATAGGGAAGGGCATTTTTTTATTTTGGGGGGCTTTGTTATTTTATTAGGGAGCTTAGAGTAGGTGTAATTAGTTTAAAATTGTTGTAATATTTTTCTTATGTTTGTAAATATTTTTTTAGTTTTTGTAACTTAGTTCTTTTTTATTTTTTGTACTTTAGTTAGTTTATTTAAATGTATTTATTTGTAGGTATTGTATTTAATTAATTTATTGATAGTGTAGTGTTAGGTTTAATTGTAACTTAGGTTAGGATTTATTTTACAGGCAATTTTGTAATTATTTTAACTAGGTAACTATTAAATAGTTATTAACTATTTAATAGCTATTGTACCTGGTTAAAATAATTACAAAGTTACCAGTAAAATAAATATAAATCCTAAAATAGCTACAATATAATTATAATTTATATTGTAGCTATATTAGGGTTTATTTTACAGGTAAGTATTTAGCTTTAAATAGGAATAATTTATTTAATAATAGTTAATTTATTTCGTTAGATTTAAATTATATTTAACTTAGGGGGGTATTAGGGTTAGGGTTAGACTTAGCTTTAGGGGTTAAAAAATTTATTAGAATAGCATTGAGCTCCGGTCGGCAGATTAGGGGTTAATGTTTGAAGTTAGGTGTCGGCGATGTTAGGGAGGGCAGATTAGGGGTTAATACTATTTATTATAGGGTTATTGAGGCGGGAGTGAGGCGGATTAGGGGTTAATAACTTTATTATAATAGGCAGATTAGGGGTTAATAAGTGTAGGCAGGTGGAGGCGACGTTGAGGGGGGCAGATTAGGGGTTAATAAATATAATATAGGGGTCGGCGGTGTTAGGGGCAGCAGATTAGGGGTACATAAGTATAACGTACCTTGCGGTGGCGTGTGGACGGCAGATTAGGGGTTAAAAAATTTTAATAGAGTGACGGCGATGTGGGGGGACCTCGGTTTAGGGGTACATAGGTAGTTTATGGGTGTTAGTGTACTTTAGAGCACAGTAGTTAAGAGCTTTATAAACCGGCGTTAGCCAAGAAAGCTCTTAACTACTGTTTTTTTTCTGCGGCTGGAGTTTTGTCGTTAGATTTCTAACGCTCACTTCAGCCACGACTCTAAATACCGCGTTAGAAAGATCCCATTGAAAAGATAGGATACGCAATTGACGTAAGGGGATCTGCGGTATGGAAAAGTCGCGGCTGGAAAGTGAGCGTTAGACCCTTTAATGACTGGCTCCAAATACCAGAGGGCGGTAAAAACCAGCGTTAGGAGCCTCTAACGCTGGTTTTGACGGCTACCGCCCAACTCTAAATCTAGGCCAATGTGTGGCTAATATACATCAAAAAGTATATAATAACCATTAAATACATAGTTGGAGTACTGCTGACAAGGAGCACAAACAGCAACACTTATAGTGAAATCACTTAAAGTGTATACCAATAGAAAACACATACAGATACTATTGAAGCTTGTAACACAAGTCCAACATATTCCAGTATTATTTCAACCATACAGTGTACTATCATAGAGGTGGAACTATATTTAACAATGTATTACAAACAATTATTACTTACATAATAAAACACAAACTTATTATGTAAATACAAGTAATATCACCTCACTATCAATATTACCAACCTACATATAGACTGTATTGGTTATCAGTAGACAAACTTAACCAATATAGGTCAGATCTTAGTTAGGTTGCACCTGATTAATACTGATTGTACACTTATTCAACTAGATATCAACCATACTTATAAGTGGTCTATGACATTAAATCTAGATCAGTTTTGATCATTTAGACTCACAAATCATGTACGTATATTCATTAATTTGTATCCAATGATCCAATATTACTGGATATAAACCTTTCCCTGTACTACCCTCTGTTTTTTATTCTTATAACGGTTCCAACTTTATCTCCATTCACCAAGGACAATCATATAATATAGACGTACTAGGAAACCCAACGTATGAGTCCAGATTGTGTGTGTTTTTAATTGTGTGTGTGTTTTCCCCCCTTTTAATATAATAATGTAAATACAAGTTATATTTTATCATCCCTTTCCACACACCTCTGAAAACTACTTATCAAATACTTGCTGTAAATAACAGATAATCATTTCATCACAAAGGTGATGCTATATATATATATATATATACACATTGACAGCTCTTGAGTGCTATAAGTGTATTCTTTTTTTGGGCGGATTTTCTAAATCCACCATAAATTTGCTTCAAGTTTAGACAATAAACAGCACCATTAACTCATTCACTCTGTATTGACAGAGTCCATAATAACATTATGAAATATTGAAGTTATGAAGAGCTTTTTCCACAAATTCACATAAAAAGTAGTGCCATTGTTTTTTTGTAAATCTACAAACCCACACTTTGTCTGTCATGATACAGACAGATCATGCAATTTCATACAACTTTCTAATTTACTTCTATTATTAAGTTTTCTTATTTCTCTTGGTATCGTTTGTTGAAAAGCTGGGACATAAGCTCAGGAGTGGGCACGTGCCTCGAGCACTATATGATAGCACTATTCCCTACCTTGTAGTGCTCCAAATACCTACCTAGGTAGCTCTTCAACAAAGAATACAATGGGAATGCAGCAAATTTGATAATAGAAGTAAAAATTGGAAACTTTTTTTTAATGTTGTGCTCTGTCTGAATCACAAAATAATTTTTAGAGTTTTGTACCCCTTTAAGTCTAGAGTCAGCACTCCCACTTCTAAGAGGGATTTTCATAATTTAATCATTTATTTTGTCCCTTTTCCTGTAATTTAATAAGGGATATGAAATCCAAATGTTTTCTTTCAGGATTCAAACAGAGTATACAACTTTTTAAATAAGTTTCCAATTGACTTTGTTCTCTTGTTATTCTTTGTTGAAGAGATATCTTGATAGGTCACATGCATATGTCTAGAGCACTGCATGACAGGAAATAGTGCTGCCATGTAGTGCTCTTGCTAATGTATAACATTAGTACTGCATGACAGGAAATAGTGCTGCCATCTAGTGCTCTTGCTAATGTATAACATTAGTACTACATGACAGGAAATAGTGCTGCCATCTAGTGCTCTTGCTCATGTATAACATTAGTACTACATGACAGGAAATAGTGCTGCCATCTAGTGCTCTTGATAATGTATAACATTAATACTACATGACAGGAAATAGTGCTGCCATCTAGTGCTCTTGCTAATGTATAACATTAGTACTACATGATAGGAAATAGTGCTGCCATCCAGTGCTCTTGTTAATGTATAACATTAGTACTACATGACAGGAAATAGTGCTGCCATCTAGTGTTCTTGCTAATGTATAACATTGGTACTACATGACAGGAAATAGTGCTGCCATCTAGTGCTCTTGCTAATGTATAACATTAGTACTACATGACAGGAAATAGTGCTGCCATCTAGTGCTCTTGCTAATGTATAACATTATTACTACATGACAGGAAATAGTGCTGCCATCTAGTGCTCTTGCTAATGTATAACATTAGTACTACATGACAGGAAATAGTGCTGCCATCTAGTGCTCTTGCTAATGTATAACATTAGTACTACATGACAGGAAATAGTGCTGCCCTCTAGTGCTCTTGCTAATGTATAACATTAGTACTGCATGACAGGAAATAGTGCTGCCATCTAGTGCTCTTGCTAATGTATAACATTAGTACTACATGACAGGAAATAGTGCTGCCATCTAGTGCTCTTGCTAATGTATAACATTATTACTACATGACAGGAAATAGTGCTGCCATCTAGTGCTCTTGCTAATGTTTAACATTAGTACTACATGACAGGAAATAGTGCTGCCATCTAGTGCTCTTGCTAATGTATAACATTATTACTACATGACAGGAAATAGTGCTGCCCTCTAGTGCTCTTGCTAATGTATAACATTAGTACTACATGACAGGAACTAGTGCTGCCATCTAGTGCTCTTGCTAATGTTTAGCATTAGTACTACATGACAGGAAATAATGCTGCCATCTAGTGCTCTTGCTAATGTATAACATTATTACTACATGACAAGAAATAGTGCTGCCATCTAGTGCTCTTGCTAATGTATAACATTAGTACTACATGACAGGAAATAGTGCTGCCCTCTAGTGATCTTGTTAATGTATAACATTATTACTACATGACAGGAAATAATGTTGTCATCTAGTGCTCTTGCTAATGTATAACATTATTACTACATGACAAGAAATAGTGCTGCCATCTAGTGCTCTTGCTAATGTATAACATTATTACTACATGACAAGAAATAGTGCTGCCATCTAGTGCTCTTGCTAATGTATAACATTAGTACTACATGACAAGAAATAGTGCTGCCATCTAGTGCTCTTGCTAATGTATAACATTATTACTACATGACAGGAAATAATGCTGCCATCTAGTGCTCTTGCTAATGTATAACATTAATACTACATGACAGGAAATAGTGCTGCCATCTAGTGCTCTTGCTTATGTATAACATTAGTACTGCATGACAGGAAATAGTGCTGCCATCTAGTGCTCTTGCTAATGTATAACATTAGTACTGCCTGACAGGAAATAGTGCTGCCATCTAGTGCTCTTGCTAATGTATAACAGTACTACATGACAGGAAATTGTGCAGCCATGTAGTGCTCTTGCTAATGTATAAGATTAGTACTACATGACAGGAAATAGTGCTGCCATGTAGTGCTCTTGCTAATATATAACATTAGTACTACATGACAGGAAATAGTGCTGCCATCTAGTGCTCTTGCTTATGTATAACATTAGTACTGCATGACAGGAAATAGTGCTGCCATCTAGTGCTCTTGCTAATGTATAACATTAGTACTGCCTGACAGGAAATAGTGCTGCCATCTAGTGCTCTTGCTAATGTATAACAATAGTACTACATGACAGGAAATTGTGCAGCCATGTAGTGCTCTTGCTAATGTATAAGATTAGTACTACATGACAGGAAATAGTGCTGCCATCTAGTGCTCTTGCTAATGTATAACATTAGTACTACATGACAGGAAATAGTGCTGCCATCTAGTGCTCTTGCTAATGTATAACATTAGTACTACATGACAGGAAATAGTGCTGCCATCTAGAGCTCTTGCTTATGTATAACATTAGTACTGCATGACAGGAAATAGTGCTGCCATCTAGTGCTCTTGCTAATGTATAACATTAGTACTACATGACATGAAATAGTGCAGCCATCTAGTGCTCTTGCTAATGTATAAGATTAGTACTACATGACAGGAAATAGTGCTGCCATCTAGTGCTCTTTCTAATGTATAACATTATTACTACATGACAGGAAATAGTGCTGCCTAACCCTAAAGCTAAGTCTAACCCTAACCCTAACACCCCCCTAAATTAAATATAATTTTAATCTAACGAAATAAATTAACTCTTATTAACTAAAGTATTCCTATTTAAAACTAAATACTTACCTGTAAAATAAACCCTAATATAGCTACAATATAATGAATAATTACACTGTAGCTATTTTAGGATTTATATTTATTTTACAGGCAACTTTGTATTTATTTTAACTAGGTACAATAGCTATTAAATAGTTCAAGAAAAAAGATATATAGGCGCTAATGTGAGCCACACGGATATTCCACAAATATATGTAATATAATGTACAGTATATGGATGAATACAAACCAATTACATACAATCCAATAACAAATTAGACAGGTTATATTAACAAAGTATTAGGCAAAATAAACCACATGTACAGATCAATATGAGTGCACAAGGAAAAGTCCTATGATTTATGAAATGTTTATTTATTAGTATGTATGTATACGACCTGTATTGGAAGTGGTGGGTACGTCCAATTTATTTATTGTACTTAATAGGACTCTCTTTGATTCTTCTCCTCGTCTCCAAATAATGCCTTAAAATTGGTCTCAAAAAGTGGTAGACGCTGCTGGCAATTTCCTTGTTTAAGCAAACTTGTGCCGGGTGCTGCTTTTCTATCTGTCAACTCTTGTGCTTCAGATAAGGAGTAGTATAATCTAAAAAGAAAAATAAAAGCGCATCCTCCGATTCAAGTGAAGAATTTTATTAACACATATAAGCGCTAAAAATATGCACTTACAGAATTTCAGTTAAAATATGCCTGTAGAAATAGCCCATCTGGTATAGCAGGTAAGCTGTCCTGTGTTTCCTCCGGTGCACCGCTGCCTCTTTAAATCCTACAGTCTCCATGTACAGTTTATCTTTTCAATTCCGGGACTTCTTAGGAGCAGGTAAAGGGCTAAGCGGTCTTTTAGGAAACTCGAATAGTGTACAATGTGATCCTCGGTCCTCAACGCGTTTCCCCCGACGGCGGTCGGGCTTTCTCAAGAGGTAAGCTTGTCTGATAACTATGGCAATCGCAGGCTTTTTTTGTATTATAGAAGTAACGCCCCTCAGACTGGAATAACCAATCATGTTTTAGATAATGACGTTGCCATAGAATATCCGAACACAGTTGCCGTTATTGTCTATAGTGTTACCATTTCATGGATGGGAAGAGCAAAGTGTCCTTATGTATTGCGAATATATATAAATACAGAATAGTAACAATCTTTGATACACGTATAGGTGCTTATTCAACAATTGTAACAATTCATGAGATTCTAATAAAACAATATAATAATATAAAAATATAAAATTCACATAAAAATAACAATATCAAATTCAATTCATAATATAGGATAATAGTAATTTGTTATAAATTGATATGAAATATTAAATGTATAAAATTCCGAAATTTATAAAAAAAAAAAATCGGAACAGCCAATAGAATGCGAGCTCAATCTGATTGGCTGACTGGATCAGCCAATCGGATTGAACTTGAATCTGATTGGCAGATTCAATCAGCCAATCAGATGTGTCCTACCTTAATTCCGATTGGCTGATAGAATCCTATCAGCCAATCAGAATTCAAGGGACGCCATCTTGGATGACGTCACTTAAAGGAACCTTCATTCGGCGAGTAGGCGTCGGGGAAGAAGGATGGATCCGTGTCGGCTGGAAGAAGATGGCTCCGCTCCGGATGGATGAAGATAGAAGATGCCGCTTGGATGAAGACTTCTGCCGCTCCGGATGTCCTCTTTTGGTCCATCGGTGCCTGGTTGGGTGAAGACGACTCAAGGTAGGGAGATCTTCAGGGGGGTAGTGTTAGGTTTATTTAAGGGGGGTTTGGGTTAGAGTAGGGGTATGTGGGTGGTGGGTTGTAATGTTGGGGGGTGGTATTGTGTTCTTTTTACAGGCAAAAGAGCTGATTTCTTTGGGGCATGCCCCGCAAAAAGCCCTTTTAAGGGCTGGTAAGGTAACAGAGCTGTTACCTTTTTTAATTTAGATTAGGGTAGGGAATTTTTTTTATTTTGGGGGGCTTTGTTATTTTATTAGGGGGCTTAGAGTAGGTGTAATTAGCTTAAAATTCTTGTAATCTTTTTTTATTTTTTGTAATTTAGTGTTTTTTTTTTGTAGTTTAGTTTATTTAATTGTAGGTATTTGTAGGTAATTTATTTAATTAATTTATTGATAGTGTAGTGTTAGGTTTAATTGTAACTTAGGTTAGGATTTATTTTACAGGTAATTTTGTAATTATTTTAACTAGGTAACTAGGCTGCGGAATCTGTTAGCGCTGCGGAATCTGTTGGCGCTCTACAAATAACCGATAATAATAATAAATAGGTAGCTATTAAATAGTAAATAACTATTTAATAGCTATTGTACCTAGTTAAAATAAATACAAAGTTGCCTGTAAAATAAATATAAATCCTAAAATAGCTACAATATAATTATTCGTTATATTGTAGCTATATTAGGGTTTATTTTACAGGTAAGTATTTAGTTTTAAATAGGAATACTTTAGTTAATAAGAGTTAATTTATTTCGTTAGATTAAAATTATATTTAACTTAGGGGGGTGTTAGGGTTAGCTTTAGGGGTTAATTCATTTATTAGAGTAGCGGCGAGCTCCGGTCGGCAGATTAGGGGTTAATAAGTGTAGTTAGGTAGCGGCGACATTGGGGGGGCAGATTAGGGGTTAATAAATATTATGTAGGTGTCGGCGATGTTAGGGTGTAGGTGGGGGCGGTGTGCGGTCGGCAGATTAGGGGTTAAAAAAAATATTATAGTGGTGGCGATGTGGGGGGACCTCGGTTTAGGGGTACATAGGTAGTTTATGGGTGTTAGTGTACTTTAGAGCACAGTAGTTAAGAGCTTTATGAACCGGCATTAGCCCAGAAAGCTCTTAACTACTGACTTTTTTTCTGCGGATGGAGTCTTGTCGGTAGAGGCTCTACCGCTCACTTCAGCCAAGATTCTAAATACCAGTGTTAGGAAGATCCCATTGAAAAGATAGGATACGCAATTGGCGTAAGAGGATCTGCGGTATGGAAAAGTCGCGGCTTGGAAGTGAGCGTTAGACCCTTTCCTGGCTGACTCTAAATACCAGCGGGCGGCCAAAAGCAGCGTTAGGAGCCCTTAACGCTGCTTTTGACGCTAACGCCAAACTCTAAATCTAGGCGAATGGTTTTAGTAGGTTTTTTAAATTCAGATTTATTCCAATCCACCAGCAAACAGTCGTTGCAGGATTTC
Source organism: Bombina bombina (assembly GCF_027579735.1). Taxonomy (NCBI): domain Eukaryota; kingdom Metazoa; phylum Chordata; class Amphibia; order Anura; family Bombinatoridae; genus Bombina; species Bombina bombina. The sequence goes on along the minus strand of NC_069508.1, from coordinate 182,292,039 downwards.
TGTACATTTAGAATTTATCTGTTTGTGTTACTACCCAATATAAGAAAACAGTGTTGTAGTTTATTGCATACATAATGTGGGTACTTTTGTAATTAAAAACTCTGTGCTTTTAATGAACTAAAATACCACAAAGAAGGAAGCTGAAAACCGCCAACTTAAATAACTTTTTCACACTATAAGCTCAGAAGTATTGGAATAGGTCCAAAAATGGTCAAAATATGTTCAGTAGAGGTAGTTCAAACATAATTTATGTAAAAACGTACCTGATTAATTCATTTATTTCATGGTGGCGAGAGTCCACTATTTGTTACATATGGGATATACATTCCCACCAGGAGGCGTAAAAGTTTCCCAAACTCCAAAGCCTATAAATACTAAACCCACCTCGCTCATATCTCAGTTTAACGAATAGCCAAGAAGTGAGGTGTAAAAAAGGAGTAAGAAAAGGCCAAAAAAAAAAAAAAAAAGGAACAGGAAAAAAGATGTGCTCTTTTAAAAACAACCCATAATAGGGAGAGGACCTCGTAGACACTCGCCACCATGAAAGAAATGAATTTATCAGGTAAGTTCTTACATAAATTATGTTTTCTTTCATATAGGTGGCGAGAGTCCACGATTTGTTACATTTGGTATACAATACCCAAGATGTGGAAGACCACAAGTAACAAATAAGAAGGGTGGGATAAAATATAAACAGCTTTTTTCTCTGAAAATTAATATCCAAACTAAAGTCTTTTAATAACTAAAAAACTGAAAACGAAAATATATAGGCAAAAGAATCAGAGTGACCACTGCCTGAAGAATCTTTCTACCAAAAGCTGCTTCTGAAGAGGCAAAAACATAAAAATGGCAAAATTTGGTAAAAGTATTCAAAGAAGACCAAGTGGCCGCTTTGCAACTGAAGCTTCATTCTCAAAAGGGACATTAAACACTTTGAGATGGCAATATAAATATGATAAACTATACATATAAAAAATTTCTGCAATATACGTTCATTATTTATTTTGTCCCCTTTTCCTGTAATTCCATTCTGAAATTGTGAGCTTTTTAGTTCCTGTTATATATGGAAGTGCAAAACACTGTTATATTCCACACAGCCATTGGCTGCACACTCTAGTGACCTATTTATAACTGTCTCTAATTGGCCACAGCAGAGAGGGTAACCTAAGTTACAACATAGCAGCTCCCATTGTTTTATAGACACTAAAACTTTACTTATTTTGTCAATATTTAAACAGCTAATGAAACTTTAAAAAATACATCTGCATGTTATAATTAGACTATTTTTTTTCTTTGAATGCATCATTCTATTTAGCATTTATTTAGTATTTAATGTCCCTTTAAAAGCCCAAGATGTGGCAACTGATCTTGTAGAATGAGCTATAATTCTCTGATGCAGAGACTGACCCGCTTCCAAATAAGCCTTGTGAATTAGAAGTTTTAACCAAGAGGCTAAAGAAATAGCAGAAGCTTTCTGACCCTTTCTAAAACCAGAAAAAAATAACGAATGGACTTGAAGTCTTCCTTAAATCTTTAGTGGCATCAACATAATATTTCAAAGCTCTGACAACATCCAAAGAATGTAAAGATTTTTCAGCACCATTCTTAGGATTAGGACATAAGGAAGGGACAACAATTTCCCTGTTAATGTTGTTATAATTAACAACCTTAGGCAAAAATTTGAAAGTAGTCCGCAATAAACTGCTTTATCTTGATGGAAAAATCAGATAAGGAGACTCACAAGAGAGAGCGGATAATTCAGAAACTCTTCTAGCAGAAGAGATAGCTAAGAGAAACAAAACTTTTCAAGAAAGTAGTTGAATGTCTAAAGAATGCATAGGTTCAAAAGGAGAAGCCTGTAAAGTTTGTAATACTAGATTAAGACTCCATGGAGGTGAAATAGACTTAATTACAGGTTTTATTCTGGACAAAGCCTGAACAAAACAATGAATGTCTGGAAGATGAGCAATGTTTCTGTGAAACATTACAGAAAGTGCAGATATTTGTCCTTTCAAGGTACTGGCAGATAAGTTTTTATCTAAACCATCTTGAAGAAACTAAAGAATTCTAGGAATTCTATATGTTTGCCAAAAAAAATTATAAGTGGAACACCAAGAAATATGTTTTCCAAACTTTATAATAAATTTTTGTGGAAACAGGTTTTCTTGCTTGAATCATAGTATTAATTACAGAGTCTGAAAAACCTCTGTGACTGAGAACTAGGCGTTCAATCTCCACGCCATTAAGTTCAGAGATTTTATGTCCGGATGAAAGAAGAGACCTTGAGACAGAAGGTCTGGTCTTAGAGGAAGATGCCATGGCGGGCAGCTGGACATCCAAATTAAATCTGCATACCAAATCCTGAGAGGCTATGCAGGAGCTATCAGAATTACAGATGATTGTTCCATTTTGATTTTTGAAATCATTCTGGACAGTAGAACTAGAGGAGGAAATATATACAAGCATATCGGAATGACCAAGGAACTGGTAGAGCATCCGTCACTTCTGCCTGAGGATCCCGTGACCTTGCAAGGTATCTGGGAAGTAGTTTCTTGTTTAAACAAGAGGCTATGAGATCTATTTGAGGAAGACCCCAACTTTGAACAAGTTGTAAGAATACTGTAAGGATCAGAATTAGATAGATCACAACTACAGAATTTATACGTGATGACAAATCCGTATTAAAAGGAATAAACTGTGACTGTATTTTGTTTAAATATTATTTGTATCACTGTGACATATTCCTACTATAAATGAGTAGAAACAAACTGAGCCTCAAGTGAAATAATATAGTTTAGTTGGTACCGAAACTTCTTCTCACAGAAGCAGGTAACATGAAAAGGTAGCTGGTGATTTTGTATATGTACTGACAAGAAGACAGTTCAATGTTATATACACAGGTGACCAGCGTGAGAGAGGACTGCTGAGGAGCAGGAAAGTGATATGTCACAGGAGGAGGATTCCGTTGGTGACGTTGCACAAGGGGGAGGAGCCAAGTAAAGGAGTTTGGCTAAAAACAATTTCTCTCCAATATACTGTATTAACAGTGTTATGAGTAATAGGATTCCAGGTAAGTGAACAGAGTGTCCAAAATCAAAGATGGTTGAAATGATGTTATTTAGTGGAACAAGAGTTCCGGTGTAACGGAGGAGCTGAAAGCTGGTTCTTAGGAGAGGAGCTGCAACAAATCAGGTAGAAATGCTTCGTAGTAAATTACTTCTTGGTTGTTGGTTTGCAAAATAGTGCCTTAGTAGAAACAAATAGCACAGCTTTTGAATAGGCAAGGTAGAAATCCGTGCAGGAAGAAAGTTTATTCCAAATAACTCGGAAGATCGTAGGAGAGCTCAGTGAGTTGCTTGAAGCTAATGAACAACAATAATTAAGCACCTATGTCAAGATGTGTCTGAACTAAATAGGGAGAATGGGAAGGGCTAGAGTGGGAGAGGTGGTTCCTGACAAATCTCTGATGTAGAGACCATTCTCCAGGGTGTAGTGACTGACGGCTGAGATAATCTGCCTCCCAGTTGTCCACACCTGGGATGTGAATCACAATGATGAGTCAGGAATTGATATCTGCCCAAAAAATTATCCGAGATACTTTCTTCATGGCTAGGGAACTTAGAGTTCCCCCTTGATGATTGACATATGCCACTGTTGTGATATTGTCTGTCTGAAAATGAAGATAAGGTTCATGCATTAAAAGAGGCCAAGCTTGAAGGGCTTTGTAAAGAGCACAGAGTTCTAAGATATTGATCAGAATTTTTGTCTCCTGAACATTCCAGACTCCCTGTGCAGCCAGGGACCCACATACTGCTCCCCAACCTGTAAGACTTGCATCTGTTGTGTTCACAGACCAGGTAGGAGGAACATAGGAAGAACCTTGAATATATTGGTGGTGTATCCACCATGTCAGAGAATAACAAGCGTTGTGATCTAAGAATATCAGTTGTGATATTTGAGTATAATCTTTGCACCATTGGCGCAGCATGCAAAGTTTAAGAGGCTTCATATGAAAACTAGCAAAGTGGATTGCGGCCGATGTTACAATTATTAGGCCTAATACCTCCATGCACATAGCCACTGAAGGGTATGATAGAGACTATTGATTCAGACATGCTGAGACTAGTTTTATTTGTCTCTTCTCTGTCAGAGAAAGAGTCATAGACACTAAGTCTATTTGGAAACCCAAATAAGTGACCTTTGTCTGAGGAATCAAAAAAACTCTTTGGAAAATTGATCCTCCAACCATGATTTTGAAGACAAAACAATAGTTAATTTGTGTGAGATTCTGCTAAATGAAAAGACTGAGCTAGAACCAAGATATCGTCCAAATAAGGAAACACCGCAATACCCTGCCTTCTAATTACAAATAGAAGGGCACTAAGGATTTTTGAAAATATTCTTGGTTATGTTGCTAGGCCAAACGGAAGAGCAACAAACTGAAAATGCTTTTCTAGAAAAGAGAATCTCAGAAATTGATAATGATCTGGGTGAATAGGGATGTGAAGATAAGCATCCTGTAAGTCTATTGTGGACATATAATGACCTTGCTGAACAAAAGGTAGAATAGTCCTTATAGTTTCCATCTTGAAGGTTGGAATTCTCACAAACCTGTTTAATGTTTTCAGAATAGATTTGAGTAAAAACCCTTTCACTATTCCTGTATCGGAACTGGGACAATCACTCCCATAAGTTCTAGATGTGAGACACATGTTAGAAAAGCTTGACCTTTTACTGGATGTTTTGGAAGATGAGTTAGATAAAACCGTCCCCTTGGGGGTTTGATTTTGAAACCAATTCGATAACCATGAAAGATTATATTCTGAATTCAGGGATTTTGGACAGTGTCTGACCACATTTTCTGAAAAAGTTTTAATCTGCCCCCTATGTCATGGAAGTCTATACCTTTAAGAGAACACCTTCCTCTACCTATTTAAGGATGTAATTTCCTCTAAATCAATGCTTAGTTATTTGTGTCAGTCAGTTAACGTAGTAGCTAAACTCACCTAACTCCTGAGCCATATTCTCCTAAACTGCAGTTTTGCTTTTGTCTCATATGGACTGTTTGTATAACTCTCCCTGCATTGTGGGATTAATTCCATCTTGAACTTATTAACTGAACCACTCTGTTGTCTTTTCCGAGTATATTATCCTACCCTGCATCCAGGTATAACTTACAAAGTTGAACTCCGTAGCAATCTGACTTCATCAGCCTCGTTGTGGTGTGAATCACTCGCAGCCGCAGCTCCTCACTTCAGACGCTTCACATCTAAGCACACAAGTACTCTCCTGTTGGAGATCAATATAATAATAACTGCTTACTCGCAACATTGTATCAAGTTAACCATCTAAGATACTATACAGCTGTAAATACATGAACTGGGGGAAACGTTACTAAAGTGTAAATAGATGAACTGAATGGAAATTATCATTGTATATATGAAATGCAGTAGAATAAATGAATGCCTGCCTGAACCTGGTCTATCAAGTTGCCTTAAATGAACTAATCTCTGTAAATATATGAACTTACCAATTGTAAATATATGATCTAACCGAATGTGCATACATGAACTTTCCATATGTGAATATATTACCTGTACCAAATATTAACTTTCACAACTTACCTTATAAATTGCAATCAAGTACAAACGTCTATGCTAATACCATATAAAGGTAACTCAGAACCTATCCACATTATCTCTTATCTAAAAATATTAGTCTGTCTCTATAAACAAGCTCTAACCAGAGTAACCTTTTCTGTTGAAACTCTTTTCTATATGAGTTGAGTTTAACAGTTTATTCACACTAATTGCTTTTCACATTAACCAGTACACTTCTGTTCCATAGTATCCTGTTGGTTTCTGAAAAGCTACAAAACTATTTATCTAATATATTAGTTGGTGTTAAAGCATCACACCCTACCGGAAGAACTGGGATGGGGGCCCGCACCTTCATGTTGCTTTCTGGACAGGAGAAGGTTTTTGAATTGTTTGGATTTATTCCAATTGGAAGAAGGTCTCCAGTTAGAACCAGGGGTTTTGAGAGAGATGGAACGCTTCTGATCTTAGTTTCAAAAGGAAAGAAAATGATTTGGAGACTTACATTTTCCTTTAGATCTATAGTCTTGGGGCAAGAAAACTGACTTGCCTCTAGTAATGGACGAGATAATTTAACCTAATTGAGAACCAAATAGATAGATTTTTACCCTGAAAAGAAAGACAGCAATATCATATTAGAAACCATATCAGCATTTTAGGATTTAAGCCATAAAGCTCTTCTTGAAAGAATAGCTAATGACATAGTTTTAACATTTATTTTGATAATGTCCAATACTGCATTGCAAATAAAAAGATTTGCCTCTTATAGTAAATTAAGAATATTACAAAATTCAGGGTCTGAAGAAAATTGCCGAGCAAGATTAGAGAGCCAAAATGTAGAGGCAGCGGCCACATCAGCAATAGAAATAGCTGGCCTAAGAACATAACCAGTATGTAAATGAGTCTCTCTGAAAAGATTCAAGTTTCCTATCTAAAGGATCTTTGAAAGAAGTACTATCCTCTAAGGGAATTGTAGTACGTTTAGCTAGAGAAGAAATAGCTCTGTCTACTTTAGGGATAGATTCCCATAGCTCTAAATTAGCAATAGGTATAGGATATAATTTCTTAAACCTAGAAGAAGGGTTAAAAGAAGTACCAGGTTTAGACCATTTCTTAGAGATATTAGAGACTGCATTAGGAACAGGAAATATCTCTGGAATAACAATGTTAGACTTAAAAAAGAATGTAACTGGTTACAAGGAATATCCTCAGAAGGTTTAACTACTTTAATTCCTAAAGTAACTAAAACTTCCTTTACAATAGAACGAATATGTTCAATTTTAAACAAAAAAGATTGGTTCTGTATCAGATGAGGAAGCCTGAGTATTAGAGGAATCATCATCATGAAAGGATACATCAGTATTAGTCTGATCAGTACATGAGTTACAAGAGGAAGGTAAAACATGGGCTGATCTCTTACGCTTATTTGAAGGTGGAATTTCAGTCAGAGCCTTCTCAATTGAAGCCACAATAAATTTCTTCATTGCTGGGGGTACGCCATCTACACCCATCTGTGAAATTGAAACAGGAGGAGTGATAAAAACAATACTGTATACATGAATCACATACATTTGCTGAAGATGGCACTTCAGAAGTTTTGCAAAAGATACACTTAGCTTTGGTAGAAAGGTGTTCCACAGACTCAGGTCCTATTATGATTTCGGAGACAGTAGTGGTTTCTTCCATTATGGCTAATGAAAAAACGAAAATTTCATAAAATAATTCATTAATTACTATTTATAGAAAAAAAACACTCTTATGCTAAAAAAGACTGAGGATTTGAGAAAAATATTTACAAAGATAATAAAATATTCCTAAAAACCCTTGTAAAAAGAGCTTTAAGTATAATATTTATGTAGGAAAACGTAAATCCCCTATATAATATTGAGGCGCTGAGGAAATGCAAAGAGCATCTATTTAAGGCCTGATAAATGCGTGAAAAACGCTGCAAAAAAGGCACGCAAAAAATTACGTCATAGGGGGCAGGTTTAAAAAAGACACTATTCAGCGGCGCGCTTGCCAGATTTAAGTGACCGGTAAGCATCAATGTTTTAAGAAAAAATGTGCACTTTCAAAAATAAAAAAGCCTTAGCATATATCAGCTATTAAATCCAACCTCAAAATAAATTTAGGCAAATAAGTCTTAATTTAAGCGCATAAAAAAAACTAAGGTCCCTGGGCTGCAATATAAGGATAATAAAGCAATAAACTTTCTTAGAAAAAGTGCCCAAATTAGTCAAAAGTGCCTTAAAGTTTTACAAATGCTATGATTTACTATTGAAACAAATAAAGTGGACTTTAGGTAAATCCGGCTTGGCGCCCATGGGAGCCAGATTTACTGCACAGCTATTGGCTAAGAGGTGAAAACGTCACCTCTTAGTCAAAATTTTTTTTTTACCGTGGGCTGCTGTACAAGGTAAAAACGGCGATCGATTGAATCAAATAAAGGAGCTTTCTACATGAAGTATCTTATACTTCATGAATGAAAGCCCCCTTTATTTGTTTCAGTAGTAAATCCTAGCATTTGTAAAAAGCTAGGATTTACTTTCACTTTAAGTAAAAATGTATACTTACCGTAATGAATTTGACACTCGTCCACAAATGCAGACAGACTAAACCAGTGCTGAAAACATAGCAGAGGAACAGATATAGGAGAATGTAGAACCATAAAGGGAGGAAGGAGATGAATCTCTGCGACCGGTTTACAGATAGCCAATTAAAAAGGTTTTAAACAGAGGTAGAACATGATAACCTTAGGCAAAAACTCCCTTCATATCCCTCTGACAAACACTGTAACTCTGAGGGGAAACCGGACTTCATTATACACTGAAGCACATCATACTTTAACCACCTCCAAAGGAGACAAAGTTTAAACTGAGATATGAGTGAGGTGGGTGTAGTATTTATAGGCTTTGAGGTTTGGGAAACTTTGCCTCCTCCTGGTGGGAATGTATATCCCATATGTAACAGATCATGGACTCTCGCCACCTATATGAAAGAAATGTGTTTCACTAAAACAAATGCAAGAAAATTACTTTCTGATAGACTGGATCAACTATGAAAGGGTTTAATGGGAAATGCATGTAAAGTAAAAGTGATGCAAATTAGGGAAAAATAAAACCCAAACATTTTCTTTGATGGTTCAGATTTAAACACATTTCCAATTGACTTCTATTATCAAATGTGCTTCATTCTCTATGTATTATCTGTTGTAGGAGCAGCAACGCACTACTGGTAGCTGCAGCTGAGCCGTTATCGCTGTTAGGGCGGCATGGAGCGTCCTAGCCGTTCTGCTATACTGAAGCCATAACGGCTTCCTAACTGGGATCGCGGGCTGCAGGGCGTGCCTAGCGTCATAGGCACTCCACCCTGACCCAATCCCATCATTGAAATCACGCGATCGCATGAAAGATTGCGTGATTTAAATTTTTACTTATTTGTTTACATCAGAACTTTGCTACAATGTAGAAAAGTAAGTCCCGAAGGGAAAGGGTTAAAATACTTCTCAGAAATAAAATAATTCAGTATTTATATGTATTGTCCTTTGTAAGTGATATAATTCAGTATTATTAAATTACACTCACTGGCTCTGCAAAGTTGGAAACCAAAATTAACAGAATGATTGATATTGAGGTTCCATAATATTTATTGTGTCTTAACACATAATACACTTTACACTACTCACATAGTAAGGATAATGTTTATAACAGGAGACTGAAGCAAATTAGATAATAGAAGTAAATTGTAAAGTTGCTTCAGATTATTTGCTCCATCTGAAGCATGAAAGAAAATTTTAGTTTCATGTCCCTTTAAAAAAAAAAAAAAAAAACAGGCAAAAACTTTAAAAAAACAAACAACCTAAATGGCATTGAATATGAAACCTGAAAAGATAGCACTTTGTTTAAAGTGAAGGTAAATTTTCATGTGAAAGTGCCCATTTTTTTTAAAAAAAAATATTAAAAACAGGTGCACTTTTATTCATGAAAATTGACATAGCACCGTATTTTAAAAATACTTACCTTGTTCTTCTGAAACGCCAGATCGCCGTTCTGAAACAATGCCCCACCTGCTTCTTCCTGGTTTACTTACCCAGCAGTGACGAAACCGGCTTCCTCCAATCACGGTGTTGCCTCAGGCAATGATTACCCCGGGGGGGGGGGGGGAGCCGTAATTGGAGGATGCCAGAACCATGATTGCTGATGTATGAAAAGGCTTGCAACGGGCTGGTGAAGCACGGGAGAGGCTTCAAGAAGAAAAGGTAAGTATATTTTAAAAAAACCCGGCTGAAATGTCAATTTTCATGAATGAAAGTGCCCTTGTTTTTAATAGTTTTTTTTAAAAACCGGGCACCTTGACATGAAAATTGACCTTCACTTTATAACAGCAAACCACAACACTCAAACACAATGCTTTGTGCCCAGGGGGGATTTATATACAAAACAGCCAGGAAATTCCTGGGTAAAAATAATTCACAACATCCCCAAAAAAAAAAAAGTTCTCTTTCTCTTGATATCCTTTGTTGAAACCTAGGTTGTTTCCATTAGGGTATACAGAGGTAGACTCAGGAGCGTATACGTGTCTTGAACACTATATGTATAACATTGTTACAAACATCATTGCAAACACTAGAACCCACAAATCTAATGAGTCACAATAGGGGGGCGTATGTAGTATGTACAATTCGTGGGGATAACGAAAACCAGAAATATGCCCCACTCACATGATATGAAGCACTGCAGTGCAAATCCAGCAGTAAGGGTCGACCAAGCAGTAAAGCAAACACTGCTGCAATAGGGTGCTCGTCACATGTACGCTCTTGAGCCTACCTCAATATACTCTCATCATTGTCACTGACATACGACCTGTAGGAAGAGCTGAATGTCTCATTTTACAATTATTCTGCTAAAGGGGCAGCATGCTATTGCATTGTTTAGCAGCTTCGGTGTTAAAAGCTACAAATGGCAGGCAGTGCTTTGCAATTGTAAAAACACACATTGAATGTAATAGTAGTATCATTTCCATGTACAAACTAAGTAGAAAACCTACATAAAGGTTACTTTACAGCTATTCTTTAGACTGAAATATTTTAATTGTGCTTGACAGAGGTGGGGCAAGAATAACCTTCTGCCCTTTATTACTCAGCTAGAAAACAAAGCATTAGCCTGTATTATTATTATTATACTTTATTTTTGAAGCGCCAACATATTCCGCAGTGCTGTCCATGGATTCAATTCATTTAAATAAAACAATACAAGACTTGTAAGAGACAGGACAAAATTTACAAACACATACAGGAGGGATTAAGGGCCCTATTCCCGTGGGAACTTACAATCTAGAAGGGTAGGAGGTTGAGAAACAGGAGGTGGTCGGCTTCTCTGAACAGAAAAGTCTTCAGGGAACATTTAAAGGAAGAAAGATTAGGGCAAAGCCTGACAGCACGAGGGAGAGTCTTCCAGAGGGTAGGTGCTGCACGACAGAAGTCCTGCAGTCTAGCATAAGAGGAGGTGATAGTTACGGATGCAAGGAGCAGGTCATTGTTGGATCTTAGTGGACGGGCTGGAGTGTACTTGTGTATTAGAGAGGATAGGTAGAGGGGAGCAGCGTTGGTGAGAGTTTTGTATGAAAGGGTGAGAATTTTGAATTTGATTGTGCTGTGAATGGGGAGCCAATGAAGGGATTAACAGAGAGGTGCAGCAGATACAGATCGCCGGGAAAGGTGGATCAGCCTGGCAGAGGCATTTAGGATGAATTGAAGGGGGGAGAGGCAGGAAAAGAGGAAGTGTCAGGGTGCCAGGAATCAGACTGAGATGAGAAGTGCAAAAATAATCAAACCTTTATTAAAAGCAAAAAATAATAAAAAGTCCACAAGTCAAATAACTAGCCAGGAATCAAAACCAGAACTGGTAGTCAGACGAGCCGAGTTAGGAGCCAAAGCGAATAGTCAGACGAGCCGGAATCAGGAACAAGGAAAACAGCAGAGTCGAGAACAAGCCAGGAATCAGGAACCAGGAAGGACGTCAGGCAGCCAGATAATACACAGGAACTCTCACAAACAGGTCGCAGACAACGCAAAGGCAAAGCATACTGAACAGAGGCCCTTTAAATAATAAGTGATGACATCACAATTCTGAGACTGCATCCTGTCTCACATGGATGATGCACAGCAGTTTGACCATAAAAGGAAGTGCAGGAATTGAGCAGCATCCCCCACAATGCACCATAGTCAGGAAGAGAGGTGAGTAAAATGGCTGCCAGCAGCACATGGCAAACACAACAGGGAAAAAAACCCTGACAGTACCCTCCCCTCAACGACCCCTCCCCCGCGGAAGGACAAAAGGCTTATTGGGGAAACGGGCATGAAAGGCACGGAGGAGGGCGGGAGCATGAACATCAGAGGAGGGAACCCAAGAACGCTCCTCCGGACCGTAGCCTCTCCAGTGAACCAAATACTGTACACGGCCCCTGGACATACGAGAGTCAATAATGCTGCTTACCTCATACTCCTCATGGTTGTCAACAAAGATAGGAAGGGGACGAGGCAACACAGTGGTAAACCGATTACAAACCAATGGTTTCAAGAGGGAGACATGAAAAACATTGGAGATGCGCATAGCAGGAGGAACGTCAAGAGCGTAGGCCACAGGATTAACCCGTCGGAGTATTCGAAAAGGACCAACATAACGGGGAGCCAATTTATTGGAAGGCACACGAAGGTTCAAGTTGCGGGAGGACAGCCAAACTCTCTCACCAACCTGGTAGGAAGGTGCGGGCAGACGCCTACAATCAGCCTGGAACTTTTGGTGCTGCATAGAACGATGAAGGCAATCCTGAATCTGCACCCACATGGAACGGATTTGCCGGAGATGCTCCTCCAAAGCCTGAATACCCTGAGACATGAATGAATCGGGCAACAAGGATGGTTGAAACCCATAATTCGCCATGAACGGGATATCTTGGAGGAAGCATTAATAGCACTATTACGAGCAAACTCTGCCCAAGGTAACAGTTCAGACCAATTATTGTGGTGATCTGAGACATAGCAACGGAGGAACTGTTCCAGAACTTGATTAAAACGTTCCGCAGCCCCATTGGATTGAGGGTGATATGCAGAGAAGAAGGAAAGCTGGATCCCCATTTGAACACAAAAGGAACGCCGAAATCTGGAGACAAACTGGCTACCCCGGTCCGACACTATCTCCTTGGGTAACCAATGTAAACGGAAGACCTCCCGGGCAAAAATTGAAGCAAGCTCCTGAGCGGTAGGCAGCTTAATCAAGGGAATGCAATGTGAAATTTTAGAAAAACGGTCAACCACCATAAGGATAAGAGTATTGCCATTGGAAACAGGGAGCTCGACAATGAAGTCCATGGAAAGATGTGTCCAAGGACGCTCACCATTAGCAATAGGTTTAAGAAGATCCACAGGAAGACGTTGAGGAGTCTTATTCTGTGCACAAACTGAGCAGGAGGCAACAAATGCAGCAACACCAGAACGAAGACCTGGCCACCAGAATTGTCGAGTGACAGACCAAATCATTTGGTTCTTGCCTGGGTGACCTATGGCTTTAGAATAGTGGTAAGTGTGCAAATGTTTAGTTTGAAGACTCTCAGGAACAAAACACTTACCACTAGGTTTCTCAGGAGGTGCATTGGTTTGTGCAGCCAGGATCTCCTCCCCCAAGGGAGAAGTCAAATTAGTACGTATGGTAGCCAAAATATGGTCAGGAGGTATAACAGGAGTAGGTACAGACTCCTCCTTGAACAGAGGCGAAAATTGTCGAGAGAGGGCATCAGCCCTAACATTCTTACTACCAGGCAGGTAGGAGACCACATAATTAAACCGAGACAAAAATAGCGCCCATCTGGTCTGTCGGGGCGACAAACGTTTTGCTTCAGATAGATAAGTTAAATTCTTGTGATCAGTAAGAATGAGCACTGGCACGCTAGTACCCTTGAGAAGATGCCTCCATTCCTTAAGTGCCAAATTTATGGCCAGTAATTACCTGTCGCCAATTTCATAATTTCACTCCGCTGGAGACAATTTCTTAGAGAAGAAACCACACGGATGCAAGGAACCGTCAGGCGTAGGACGTTGAGACAAGAGGGCACCTACTCCAGTCTCAGACGCATCGACCTCAAGAACGAAAGGCAGGACAGGGTTAGGATGAGCCAGAACTGGAGCGGCAGCAAAGGCAGTCTTAAGACTATCAAAGGCCTTAATGGCAGTAGGTGACCAATGGAGTGGATCATTCTCTTTACGGGTCATGTCTGTGATAGGTTTGACCAAGGAAGAAAAGTTTTTAATAAACTTTCTATAGTAATTGGCGAACCCCAAAAAACGTTGAATAGACCGAAGACCAACTGGGTGAGGCCACTGCAGAACTGCAGATAACTTGTCAGGATCCATGGAGAACCCTGCAACGGAGATAACATAACCTAGGAAGGTTACTTGAGTCTGATGGAACTCACATTTCTCGAGTTTACAAAACAGGCCGTTCTCACGTAGTCTCTGAAGAACCCGTGTAACATCAGAACGATGAGCCTCAAGTGTGGGTGAGTGTATGAGGATGTCGTCTAAGTACACCACAACACACTGTTGCAACATATCTCGTAGGACATCATTAATAAGTTCCTGAAAAACAGCAGGAGCATTACATAGGCCAAAGGGCATTACAAGATACTCATAATGCCCGCTCCTGGTGTTAAATGCTGTTTTCCATTCGTGGCCCGCCTTAATCCTAATGAGATTGTACCCTCCTCTCAAATCAAGTTTAGTAAAGACCATAGCTCCCTTGAGGTGGTCAAAGAGTTCCGTAATAAGTGGAATAGGGTAAGCATTCTTAATGGTAAGACGATTAAGACCCCTATAATCGATACATGGTCTTAACTCGCCACCTTTTTTCTTCGCAAAGAAGAAGCCAGCCCCTGCAGGAGAGCAGGATTTGCGGATAATACCCCGCGACAGAGCATCAGAAACATACTCCTCCATAGCACAATTCTTTGCAACAGACAGAGGGTACACCCGGCCCCGAGGAATGGCTCCGGGTTACAGGTCTATGGCACAATCGTAGGACCGGTGAGGAGGCATTGTACCGGCATGCACCTTGTCAAACACGTCTAGGAACTCTTGGTACTCCTCTGGCAATTGAGAAACCGAAGAAGTGCACAAGACTTTAACTGGTTTCCGAAGACAAGAGGAAATACATTGCGGGGACCGCGACAAAATTTCAGACCTGCGCCAGTCGAGACTGGGATTGTGCTTTTGGAGCCAGGGATAACCCAGAACAATCGGAAAATGCGGAGAGTTTATCATGTGGAACTGGAGGGTTTCAAAATGGAGAGCCCCAACAGCCATGGACAACGGAGCAGTTTCGTGAGTAACGAGTGCGGGCTAAAGGGGCCTACCATCAATGGCCTCAATAGCAAGCAGAACGGACCGAGGCAAAACATGAATGGAGTGCTTTGATACAAAAGCACTGTCAATGAAATAGCCCGCAGCATCGGAGTCAACAAGACCCTGGGTGACTATGGAGGAGTCCACCCAGGAAAGGACAACCGTGACCAAAGGCTTCTCCTTAAGCGGTTCCGGGGACGAGGATAAACCACCCAAGGTCTGCACCCGACAGGACCTTAGGTGTGAGTGTTTCCCGGCCGTGTAGGACAAGACTTCAAAAGGTGGTCCTGTAACCCACAATAGAGGTAGAGCCCCTCCCTCCTCCTAAAGGCCCTCTCCGCCGCAGAGAGGCGCGTGAATCCCAGCTGCATCGGCTCAGCAGTACCTGGTGATTTGGGATCAGGAGGCATGGGAGGAGAGGAAGGTATGGGTGGGAACGAACACGTAGGAGACAATGGAACAAGAGGCTTCCACAAGCGCTCCTTGAAAGAGGGCCTCTCTCTGAGTCTGATGTCAATTAGGATCAAAAAAGACACCAATGCCTCGAGATCCTCTGGTAAATCTCTGGCAGCAACTTCGTCTTTAATCGCATCAGAGAGCCCATGAAAGAAGGCAGCAACAAGGTCTTCATTGTTCCAACCTACCTCTGAGGCAAGCGTACGGAACTCAATAACATACTGAGCAACAGATCTTGTACCTTGCTGAATGGACATGAGTTGTTTAGCAGCAGAGGAGGAGCGAGCCGGAACATCAAATACCCTTCAAAAGGAGGCCACAAATTCAGGGTAATTTGAAATCACAGGTTTATTAGTCTCCCACAAGGGATTAGCCCAGGCAAGAGCTGTGTCAGAGAGTAACAAGATGAGAAATCCCACCTTAGCTCTGTCAGAGGGAAACGCCTGAGGTAACATCTCAAAGTAAATGCCCACCTGGTTCAATAACCATCTGCACTGAATAGGATCGCCTCCATATCGCTGAGGTAGAGGTGCAGAACCGGACATGCTCCTGGTAGGCATAGGTGCAGCAGCAGGAACAGGAGCAGCCATAACTTGCGGGACACTTTGGTCCAAATGTGCAGTGTGAGTCAGCAGGGTTTGCAAGGCTAGTGCAAATTGATCCATGCAGTGATCCTGTACATCCATCCTGGAAATGATGGCAGGTAAAGGTGGATTATTAGCACTATCAGGATTCATGGCCTTTGCGTAATGTCAGGGTGCCAGGAATCAGACTGAGACGAGAAGTGCAAAAATAATCACACCTTTATTAATAGCAAAAAATAATAAAAAGTCCACAAGTCAAATAAGTAGCCAGGAATCAAAACCAGAACTGGTAGTCAGACGAGCCGAGTCAGGAGCCAAAGCGAATAGTCAGACGAGCCGGAATCAGGAATAAGGAAAACAGCAGAGTCGGGAACAAGCCAGGGATCAGGAACCAGGAAGGACATCAGGCAGCCAGGTAATACACAGGAACTCTCACAAACAGGTCTCAGACAATGCAAAGGCAAAGCATACTGAACTGAGGCCCTTTAAATAATAAGTGATGACATCACAATTCTGAGACTGCATCCTGTCTCACATGGATGATGCACAGCAGTTTGGCCATAAAAGGAAGTGCAGGAATTAAGCAGCATCCCCCACAATGCACCATAGTCAGGAAGAGCGGTGAGTAAAATGGCTGCCAGCAGCACATGGCAAACACAACAGGGAAAAAACCCTGACAGGAAGGCCAGCAAGCAGGTTATTGCAGTAGTCAAGTCGGGAGATAGCAAGGGAGTGGATTATTTGCTTTGTGGTGTCAGAGCTCAGAAAAGGGCGAAGTTTGGAAATATTGCGTAGATGATTGCGGCAGGATGTAGAAAGCGATTGGATATGGGGGACGAAGGATAGGTTTGAGTCAAGTGTGACTCCGAGACAGCAGACTTGGGGCGATGGGGAAATGGTGATGCAGTCAACAGGGATAGAGAAGTCAGAAGTCGGCGTAGAGCTTGAGGGGGGATAAGAAGGAGCCCAGTCTTGGACATGTTAATCTTTAGGTGGTGAGAGGCTATCCAGGAAGAAATACCAGATAAGCAGTTGCTGACATGAGAGAGGACAGAGGGAGAGAGAGCAGGGGTGGAGAGGTAGATCTGGGTGTCATCAGCATAGAGGTGATATTTGAAGCCATAACTGTTGATAAGTTTACCCAGTGAAGAAGTATAGATGGAGAAGAGTAGAGGACCCAGAACAGATCCTTGAGGTACTCCAACAGACAGAGGCATAGGAGAGGAGGAGTCGCCGGCAAATGACACAGAAAATTACCTGTGAGAGATAAAAGTGAATCCAGGAAAGAGCAGTGTCACGGAGACCAAAAGAGCTAAGGGTCTGTAGGAGGAGGGGGTGGTCAACTGTGTCGAAGGCAGCTGAGAGGTCAAGTAAGATGAGTATAGAGTAGTGGCCAATATTTTTAGCAGAGAGAAGATCGTTTGTGACCTTGGTAAGGGCAGTCTCAGTTGAGTGTTTTGGGGGGAATCCGGATTGCAGTGGGTCAAGCAAGGAGTTGGCGGACAGGAAGTGGGTTAGGCGATTGTAAACTAGTTTTTCAAGGAGTTTTGATATTAGTTGAAGCAGTGATATGGGGCGGTAGCTTTCAGGAGAATTAGGGTCGAGGGAGGGTTTTTTGAGTATGGGAGTGACTTTTGCGTGTTTGAAAGAAGATGGGAATGAGCCGGTAGAGAGAGATAGGTTGAAGATGTGGGTAAGAGCAGGAGTGAGGGTGGAAGATAGGGAGGGTATTAGATGGGAAGGGATAGGGTCAAGTGGGCAGGTAGTAAGGCGTGAGGAAGATAGTAAGGAAGAAACTTCATTCGCAGTGGCTGGATGGAAGACACAGAGGGTGGTAGAGGGAGTAATTGGGCCTGTTGTTGGAATATTGCAGGTTGGTGTTGGGATGTTGCTTTGGATAGTATGTGTTTTGTTTAAAAAGTAGTCTGCCAGGTCTTGAGAACTAAAGACAGGTGGGGGTGGTAGAGCAGGTGTGTAGAGGAGAGAGTTAAAGGTGGAGAAGAGTCGTTTTGGGTTTGAGGAAAGAGTAGATATGAGAGAAGTTTGCTTGGCTAAGTGAAGGGCGGAAGTGTATCAACGAAGAATAAACTTATAGTGTATGAAATCGGGTTCAGAGTGAGTTTTCCTTCAGACACGCTCAGCAGTACGGGAGCATTTTTGTAATAGCCTGTAATAAACAAACTAAAAACTAAACAGATGTACTCTAATTTTATATTAAAGAGACATAAAAGTGCAAAAAGAAAATGCTGTAATATTTTGGCTTCTTTTGTTGAAAAGCATACCTAGGTAGAGTCAGGAGCAGTAGTGCACTGATGGGAGCTGTAGCTGGTGATTGGTCGCTAAACACATTGCCTCTTATCAATGGCTCATCAGATTAGGTCAGCATGGCTTCTTACTAGTAGTGCATTGATGCTCTGAAGCTAAAGTATTTATTTAGTCTGTTGCAGGGGTCAGACAGTTATATGTAACAGTGCAGTAATAAAATGATGTAGCACACAAGGACATTTACTTTTTACACTTGTATGTCCCTTTAAATGAAGAACATGAGTACTGCTAACTCTGACAGAGCAGCATGCACATTGTAAACAAACATGCACTAGTCCTTACATGAACGAGCAGCCATTGTGCATGATGTTAAAATGTATTGCATGTGAACAGGGTAACAAAAAAAGTATCATACCTATGTATCAGCTGTTCATTGGCCGATAAGAAAGACTCACATCTCTGTCAGTGACATGTAATTACCTGACAAGAAAAAGTTGGTTTATTCAGTACAGGAACATTCACATAAAAAATACTATATTACATTTTATATATGTTTTTTAAGATGACAGAAAATGGAATGCAGCGTTGTTTTACTTTTCCTAGACCGTCCCTGTGATTCGGGTCACGTTGTGAGCACGGTTCCTTAATTATAGTTAAGCTCACAAGCACGGTTTATAGTTCTTCCAAAATATCCCACACAGGTCAGATACATTGCCAATCAAGACTAAGGTGCATACGTATAGGCCAGTTACATTATCTTAATCCTGCCCACAACATTACCTCCAACCAATCCTGTGACAATACTACTCTTTCCCTCAAAACTATTTACCAACTTTGAGCTGCGACACTCGCAGTCTAATTAGTAAAATAGCCATCCTCATTCTTTCATTGGTCTATCTGGCTGCCATTTAAAAGAAAGCAGCCAATAAATAAATACTATGTCTTCCATGGGCGGGCTACCTGTGAGTTTGGCACATGATTGGGCTGTGTGGTTCCTTTTCTATTAAGTGCTCAAGAGTTTTAGTTGGTTGGGACCTGGAAGAATAGGCGTGGCTTGTCACAAAGACACACCCCCTTCAGATTGCTGCGTTGGTTTTCAGTGTATACGATACGCTGCTGCCTGCTAGTTGGTAGTGGTTGACATGGCGCTCGTCCGTGTTCTACGCTTCTGACTGTGAGGAGTGATTTACACCCGAGTACCCGCGCGGCCTTATTTAGATTACAGAGCCCGGGAGGCCTGGAGAGCGCAGCCTGCACACGGTGAGTTTTTATACCCAGCACGGGCCGTCCCTGCTGCCGAGCTCTAGTTACAACTCCCCACTCAGGGGCTGACCCCAAGCGCAAGAGATACGGAACTTTCTAGTTGTTGTGTTTTGCTGCTGCCGCTCTGCTGGTAGTTAGTGCTGCTTGGTACCTATCGCATTTATCAGACTCATTAACCCATTAGCGACCAAGATAGATGGTAAATGATCAGGGTGTACTTTTTACCTTTACTTGCAGGTAACTCCTGGTATCTGCTACTTCCTCAGCAGTATATATTTAATTTATATCCCCAGCACTTGCAGGTAACTCCTGGCATCTGCTACCTCTTCACTAGTATAAAATATCGCACCCCCACTACTAGCAGGTAATTTTAGTTATTTTTACTATGTTGAACTTGTTACCCCCTCTACTTGCAGGCAATTCCAGTTAACTACCTCTTCAGTAAACTGTATATAATATTGCCCGCTAATTGTAGGTTTATTTTTAGACTTGCTGGGTGTTAAACACCAGTAGCAGTGAAACCTGGGTAGTGACAGCAGCTAAGAGCCAAAAGCCCGATCTAATCTCCCCATTCTCCTTTACTCCTGGAAAACTCTGGCTTAATCCTCTGGACAGTCTTATCTATTACTATTGCTTAAAGCCATTAAGCATGTTGTCCATTAACCCCTTGGTGGTCAAGAGGTTAACTAAGTACAGGGCTTTGTCAGATTTACCAGCGGTAATTCACCAGAGAGAATGAAACATACTTGTTGACAATGGCTAACTAATTCCATTTAATCCCCTCGCTGCTCTTTATGCCTGGAAATATAAGAATGAGTATACAACTTTATGTGCAATAGCCCATATTTCTGCCACTCCACTGGAAAGCTATTCTATGTATCCTTTTTGTCACACAAGGTATTCAGGTGTCACCCAGTACAAGATGTTGACATTCATGTAATTCACCAGAAGGAATGATCTAACCTCCATTCAGTATTAGCAAATGTCATCTTTATACCTGTCCCAGAAATACCTGTAGTGTATTTCTTCCTGCTCTTCCACTAGAACATTATTCTGTGTATCTACCACTCCTTTGAATTAAATTATTCAGCCATGTTAGCAATCACTGTCATTCTTTAGCTGTAAGTGGGCTTGCTTTTCTGTAGTTAAACCTAAAAACACACAACTAAAGAAAGATGTCCTACAGATGGAATTGCGGTTATTGATACATGTAACAGGTTATGTGTTTTAATGCACTGTGTACTGAACAGCTTGCTGTTGTTTTTGCTTTTCCTGCTTGTATGTAGGGCATTGTATAACTGTAAAATGAATGGGTTATTTGGGACCAATGGTTCTAAAGAAGCCGGTGTCACTGTTAAAAGTTCATTACCCTAGTTGGCTGACCTGTATGTGTATTTATTGTATAAAGTGCAAATGCATTCTTTAGCTGTAACAGTATAATACAGAGCTTGGTTCCAGGGAACCACGTCATAAATGGTACTTCTCATTCCTAACTTCTTAGATATATTTTAAATTATATATATATATTTGTTTTGATTTTAAATTTATTTTTTTGGGGGGTGATTGGCTCCTAAATTTTCGAATAAGTGACATTTTCTGATATAAAATATTGTACTCAACACACATTCACTGTATTTGAGTGTTCTGTTCATTGGCAGAGGGGAACAAGCTGAATATATTTCCTTGCACTACCTTTAACTCAACATGTCAAAAATTGAGCTGCTTCTTATTTCCCCATTCTTCTTGCATCCAGCACCTGACATTGGATATCCAACACCTCATCATAGGTCCTCTGTCTTTGGGGCCACACTTGACTCTGAACTCACACATGCTTCACATATACAAGCACTTACCAAATCCTGCTGAGCACAACTACACATTTCCAGAATCCATCCTTTCCTTTACTCAAACTATAAACATAATTCCCTTTACACACATTTACTACTGCAATCATCTTCTAAATGGCCTTTCCAAACACCACCTCTCCTTCCTCCAATCTATTAATGCTTCAGCTAGACTCATCCACCTAAGTTGCTGATCTACATCGTCTGCTCTACCAGTCTCTACACTGGCTCCCCATACACTCTCTAACCCAAACTTAAAAAGTACTCAACAGCCTCACTCCTCTCCAAATACTCCACTAACGGTCCTCTTTGATCAACCTCTGACCTTACGTCCCTCCCTCTCTCGCTTCCAAGACATCTCACATTCTGCTATTGTCCTCTTGAACTCTCTTCCCCACTCCACCAGACTGTCTCCAACCTTGTATAACTTCTGGCACCATTTAAAAACCACCTCTTAAGAGAGGCTTACCATCTCTTCAATGTTTCATCCTCCCCAAAATTAAATCTTGAACTGCCTTGTGTCAACTAAAATTCACATGACCGGCTACCCCAAACCTTATGTCTCTGTACCCTTCACCTCTAGACTGTAAGCTCTTCTAGACAGAGTGGTGGTCCTCCTGTACTAGATTTGTTTAGTCTGTCATAAACTCCAATATCTCTATACCCAGCGCTACGGAATTTTGCGGAGCTGTACAAATAAATTAATATTATAATACGGCAGAACAAAGAACGTTATAGTGACTTATACTGCATGCAAAGTGACAGTATAGAAGAAATATTTGTAGATCTAACACATTTCTTAATTGATGGTTTCAAAGTTACATTGAATTTAATCAAGCTAAATAGCACGAGAAATCAGAACCAGATGACTAAATCCTATTAAAATGATTATTTGGTATTTATAGGAACAGTTTGCAACAGGTTTCAAACCAGTTTTGTTTTGTAGATCAGTATTAATGCCTTTTAGTCACTTGGTTTGTTTGTGTTGTTAACTGCCAAGGGATGCGGAGACAATTCTTGGAGGGACTGGAATAAGGCTTTGTTATTAATGGGAGAAGGGACTCAAATCCACAATTTTCCTTTCATGATTCCGTTAGAACATCCAATTTTAAATGGCTTTCCAATTTATTTTATTCTTTTGTTATCCTTTTGTTGAAGAAGCATCAATGATTTAGCTGCACTTCTTATTGCATGAGCAAATGATGAGGCATTTGTGCGCAGCCACCAATCACCAGCTAGCTACCAGTAGGGCATTGCTATTTTTGCTTTCCAACAAAGAATACTAATTGAATTAAAGGGACATTAAACCCACATTTTTTTTCTTTCATGAGTCAGATAGAGAATATAATTTTAAACAACTTTTCAATTTAATTTTCTTATTTGCTCTATTTTTGTTATCCTTTGTTGAAGAAGCAGCAATGCACTACTAGCAGGTGTTAATGCATTGGGTGAACCAATAACATGAGGCATTTATGTGCAACAACCAATCGGCAGCTCCAGGTTCTACCTAGGTATCCTATTCAACCAAGGATATCAAGAGAACAAAACAAATTAGAGAATATAAATACATTAGAAAGTTGTATAAAATAACATGCTCTATCTGAATCGGGAATAAAAAAAAATGTGTATTGTGTCCCTTTTAAGTAAATTGGAAAGTTCTTTAAAGGGCCAGTATAGTCAAAAATTTGTGTGATCGTATTTAGATCATTTTATGACTAACGATCCTTTAATGCTATGTTTTTAACCCCGCAAAGAGGTTAAACACATAGTAGAAATACTGCATGGTCACTGCTGGTCCAGACTGGAAACTAATGTTGATCCAATCAGCAGCTCTAGTCACACATCTGAGTCATGTGACTATACTGCTCTGAGTCATGAATGTTTAATTTTACCTTACTGTCTCTTTGGATCTGTTTCCCTACTCTTAACATGGGAGATGGGTGGATTTCAGGTTGTGCCAGCCAGGTCTGTGAAGCTGGCATATAACAAGAAGCCATTGCTGTTTATTTTGTTTTAAACTTGGCAACAGCTGCGCTATTTCATTGCAGACAAAACTAGATTATCATGTTTAACTCCATTTGTGCCTGACAGGACTTCAGTGCTTTGTTGTACACGGTACTGCACGCCTCTCTGGCAGCCAGTGGGTTAATTTACATCTTCAATGAGTGGGTACTATACTCATTGTTCCTGTTACAGGGTGTGAATCCTTGGACTCTTTGAGAACCTCTGACCTGTAACAGGTTTAAAGCAGTTAATTGGCTTGTGACATTTTTTCTTAAGAGACTATATATAGGTATGTACCTTTTTTTGTGGTAGGTGGTTTGTGCTGGAGAAATTGTCTTGACGAGACGGTATAGTCTTTGTGCTACAATAGTAAGATGAACTGTAGCAGTATATATTGATTACAATGGAAATCTTCAACTGAGAAATCAAATGACTGCTACAAATACCTAAAATATTTATGTGGCACGTGTTCTCTTCAATAACAAATCTGCCTCTGTAGTTGCGTCCGAGCCAGGTTTTTACTTTACGTGTCCAGGTATAAATCTCTTGTTGCGTACTAATAGAAGGGGTTTGAAACCCATAGCCTCTGATGCTTGCTTTGGAAGCCTTATTACTATGCTCTGTACGTTTGCATACAACTTCTCTTACGGAACATGTGGCTTTGCTGAGACCTGCATCATATAGCCAGTGCCTAAATAAATAGAGGCATCACAGAGCTATGATGCTGTAATAATATCTAGTGCTTTTTTTTTACTGTAGACAAGACAATCCACACTAGGTCGTTGTCCTCTTGCATAATTCTCTGTGTGAACTTCCTAATAAAAACATTTTGTGTAAAATTTTAATTAGTTGAACTTCATGTTCATAATACTAGACATAGTACATGTACTAAGCGGCCACCTTGGTATCTGCATGTAATTTTGCATCAATATTTTAATGTACAAAGCTGTCAAGCATTGGAAAAAAAAACTGCTTTAAAATCTGCTGAATCAAACTTGTGATCGATCAACATCGTGGCTGTTTGTCCGCTTACCTTTTTTCCGCGGGGCTGCCATTGTAAGCCCAAAATTCTGTCTGTCAAATATTAATAGTTCAATTATTTCGTATATATGTATATGTGTATATTTTCGCCTCTACATTGTGAATTAACATCTGCAACTTTTTTTTTTTTTTATGGCGGAGACAATCGAAAGCAATGGGTGTTCAGACGGACGCCGAAAGGATTAGTCATTGCTAACTAAAAGAACAACTTTAGACAAAATTTACTTGGTAGTCGAACAGTCAAATATGGAGACCGGACTGCATCTTTTTATTTTCCAATTTCTTCTATTACGTAGAAGGCAGACTAGAGATGAACCTCAATTACTTGTGCTTCCACAAAGAGTACCAAGGATGTTTCTCTCTAGAGTTGGATTAGATGCCCTTACTGACCGAGAGATTATCCAGAGGTTTCTGCTGGATAGCCATCTTCTGTCACTGTACAAACAAATAAGTGACACGCTGGAGCCCATGACAGCAAGGTCATGGGCAATACCTAGAATACTTAAACTTTTGGCTGCACTACATTTCTTTGCAACAGGATCTTTCCAGTCTTTTTCAAGCATTGCTATTGGCATTAGGCAGTCTGCGTTTTTCCCCCAGACACCGTTGACGCACTTCTGAACCTTTTTTCTTATGTGTCTTTCACATACACCTGAGCTGGCATGCCCAATGATGGTTTTTACATCATTCTGTTCACATTGTACAAAATCGATGATTAGAACATAGACCGATTAGTAACTTTGATCTTTAGGGCCGAGCAAAGCTTCAGTTATCAATAATCCGATTGCCTTTGACTGATTTAGATGCAACTTTTTCTGGCGGGTTGTTTCGTAAATTTATGTAAAGAAGTTGATTCTACCATGCGAAAAGTATGGGAGTAAATTTAATTTCTGCAATGTGTTTAAATTTGACACCTTGACACGTCAGCCATAGGGAGATTGTACTTAAAGGGACATTAAACACTAAATAAATGCTAGATAGAAGTGATGCAGTCAAAGATAAGATTATTCTGAGAATAGCATGTAGATGTATTTTTTTCGAAGTTTCATTAGCTGTTTAACCCCTTAATGACCACAGCACTTTTCCATTTTCTGTCTGTTTGGGACCAAGGCTATTTTTACATTTCTGCAGTGTTTGTGTTTAGCTGTAATTTTCCCCTTGCTCATTTAATGTACCCACACATATTATATACCGTTTTTCTCGCCATTAAATGGACTTTCAAAATATACCATTATTTTCCTCATATCTTATAATTTACTATAAATTTTTTTATAAAATATGAGGAAAAAATAGAAAAAAAACCACACTTTTTCTAACTTTGACCCCCAAAATCTGTTATACATCTACAACCACCAAACAAAAACCATGCTAAATAGTTTCTAAATTTTGTCCTGAGTTTAGAAATACCCAATGTTTACATGTTCTTTGCTTTTTTTGCAAGTTATAGGGCCATAAATACAAGTAGCACTTTGCTATTTCTAAACCACTTTTTTTAAAAATTAGCGCTAGTTACATTAGAACACTGATATCTTTCAGGAATCCCTGAATATCCCCTGACATGTATATATTTTTTTTTAGAAGACATCCCAAAGTATTGATCTAGGCCCATTTTGGTATATTTCATGCCACCATTTCACCGCCAAATGCGATCAAATAAAAAAAAATGTTCACTTTTTCACAATTTTTTTCACAAACTTTAGGTTTCTCACTGAAATTATTTACAAAAAACTTATGCAATTATAGCATACATGGTTGTAAATGCTTCTCTGGGATCCCCTTTGTTCATAAATAGCAGACATATATGGCTTTGGTTTTGCTTTTTACTAATTAGAAGGCTGCTAAATGCGACTGCGCACCACACGTGTATTATGCCCAGCAGTGAAGGGGTTAATTAGGGAGCATGTAGGGAGCTTCTAGGGTTAAGTTTAGCTTCAGTGTAGTAGACAACCCCAAGTATTGATCTAGGCCCATTTTGGTATATTTCATGCCACCATTTCACCGCCAAATGCAATCAAATTAAAAAAAACGCTAAATTTTTCACAATTTTAGGTTTCTCACTGAAATTATTTACAAACAGCATGTGCAATTATGGCACAAATAGTTGTAAATGCTTCTCTGGGATCCCCTTTGTTCAGAAATAGCAGACATATATGACTTTGGCGTTGCTTTTTGGTAATTAGAAGGCCGCAAAGTGCTGCTGCGCATCACACATGTATTATGGCTAGCAGTCAAGGGGTTAATTAGGTAGTTTGTAGAGAGCTTGCGGGGTTAATTTTAGCTTTAGTGTAGAGATCAGCCTCCCACCTGACACATCAGACCCCCTGATATCTCCCAAACAGCTCCCTTCCCTCCCCCACCCCACAATTGTCCCCGCCATCTTAAGTACTGGCAGAAAGTCTGCCAGTACTAAAATAAGTTTTTTTTTTTTTTTTTTTTTTTTTTTTTTTTTTTAAAAATACATCTCTAGCATATTTACATATGCTACTTTGTAGGATCCCCCCTTAGCCCCCAACCTCCCTGATCCCCCCCAAAAACAGCTCTCTAACCCCCCCCTGCCTTATTGGGGGCCATCTTGGGTACTGGCAGCTGTCTGCCAGTACCCAGTTAAAGGGACACTGTACCCAAAAATTTTCTTTTGTGATTCAGATTGAGCATGAAATTTTAAGCAACTTTCTAATTTACTCCTATTATCAAATTTTCTTCATTCTCTTGGTATCTTTATTTGAAATGCAAGAATCTAAGTTTAGATGCCGGCCCATTTTTGGTGAACAACCTGGGTTGTCCTTGCTGATTGGTGGATAAATTCATCCACCAATAAAAAAGTGCTGTCCAGGGTATTGAAACCAAAAAAAAGCTTAGATGCCTTCTTTTTCAAATAATGATAGCAAGAGAACGAAGAAAAATTAATAGGAGTAAATTTGAAAGTTGCTTAAAATTGCATGCTCTATCTGAATTACAAAAGAAAAAATTTGGGTACAGTGTCCCTTTAACAATATTTTTTTCTCTTTTTTATTTTTTTTTTTTTACATTTTTCTGTAGTGTAGCTTCCCCACGACCAACCCCTACCCCCACCCCCTCCCAGATCCCTTAGATTACTTTTTGGGGGCATTTATTCCCCCTCTTCCTCCCACTTACTACATGATTATTTCTGTAGTGTAAGCGGTTCCCGCCCGCCGATCCCCCGTGCATGCGCGCGTGTCTGTGCGCGCCCCTGACTCTCCCGCCCCCCTCTGTGTATCTGAAGCCATCGATGGCCGCCCACCCGCCATCCACCGATTGCGGCCATCGATGTCCGGTGTAGAGAGGGCCACAGAGTGGCTCTCTCTGCACCGGAGGGGTACAAATTGTTATTGCAGGATGCCTCGATATTGAGGCATCCTGCAATAACCGGAAAGCAGCTGGAAGCGATGAGGATCGCTTCCAGCTGCTTTCCAAACAGAGGACGTACGCCACACGTCCTCAGGCGTTAACTGCCTTTTTTCTGAGGACGTATGGCGTACGTCCTCGGTCATTAAGGGGTTAAATGACACAATATAGTGTAAAGTTTTAGTGTATATAAAACAGTGGGCGCTGCCATGTTGTAACTTAGGTTACCTTTTCTGCTGTGGCCAATAAGGGACCATTCTAAATAGGTCACTAGAGTGTGGAGCCAATTTCAGAATGGAATTACAGGAACAGGGGACAAAATAAAGTATATTGCTTTTTTACTTATGGTTTATCATTTTATATTACCATAACAGTGTTTAATTATTATTATTTTTTTTTATATTAAATTACAAGAATCCATATGACAGTGCATCATTTAAGACATTTGGTTTTGCCATGACATTGTGAAATGAAAGCTCTATAGAATTATAGTATCAGTTGGGTACTTCTTGTTAATGCTCATTGGCTGCAAGGTACAGTGAGCATTTCTTACCATCAGCTTGTTTGCATTATTAGGAACTGCTGTGTAAGTTTTAATTTTAAATATAAAAGTTTATAACCCTTTAATCAAACTTAGGACCGGAGTTTGACCCATTTTACAAATGCAAATATTCCAGTTTGGAGGGGATGGGACCAAGTGTAAACAACAATATCTTATGTTATTTAGGCAACATTTACATGTCATAATACAGTTTTATACATGCAACCTAAAGGTAGTTTTTATATCGTTTTTTAATACTTTCGTGTGTGTGTGTGTGTGTATATACATATATCTATATCTTCTATCAAAAAGAGAGTACAGTATTATCGGGTAATCTCTTGTTTTAAATAAATATAGACTATTTGCATTTTAGACACAAAAATCAAACCATAGACAGAGAAGATTGTGTATTGTGTAAGGTTATTTGTATGACACTTTCCAAATGTTTTGAGATGAGTTTGCTATCCAGTGTGTGGATACTGGATGCTAGCTAATTAACTTCTTTGATTTTCTTATAGTGTCTGGAAGGCTATGAACCAAAATATTTCTAAAATGTGAGCAGAATTTCTTCATAAAACAAAGTCCACTTACTTTGTAAGAAATGGATCGGAATAAACGCAACTCAATTGCTGGTTTCCCTCCTCGCTTGGAGCGTGTTGAAGACAGCGGAGGAGATGACAGTAAAGCCCAGCTGGGAAGGGTTTACCAGTCGTCCTACAACGCCCTGATCAGTGCCTTCTCCAGACTTACACGCCTCGATGACTTCACCTGTGAAAAAATTGGTTCTGGCTTCTTCTCTGAAGTTTTCAAGGTAAACTCTCTGATTATATCACTGATTCCATGTGACACCTGCCAGATGTTTTCAGCATTGGATCAGATCCATGTTTTTGTTTTATTTCCGTTATTGACAAGTTTGGTTACTAAGTTATTTAAAGGTGATTGTGAGGGTTTTTCTTGGCTTTAAAGGGACAGTGAACTCCAAAAATTATTTTAGCCAGTTAGTACTGTCATGCACAATGTTATCTGTATAGCCCATGTTATCTCCTGTTGTAAAAAGCATGTGATTAAGAGGCTGTCTATAGTGGCTTAGAAATAGGCAGAAATCTAGAGGTTTAATGTATAAAGTATATTAATATAACAATGTTGGTTGTGCAAAACTTGGGAATGGGTAGTAAAAACGTTGTCTATCTTTTTAGAAAACAACAATTTTGGTGTTGACTGTCCCTTTTTAAATAGGTATAGGAAGCCCACATATTGTCATCTGATAAATGGTTCTGTGAAAAAATATGTAAAAAGTTGTCTAGCTTCAATGTGCCTGATTATGGGGTATGTAGGGGTTAAACATTTAGAGAATGGAATTATAAAAACACAGAAAAATATCTTTAAGCAAATATCAAGTCTTTGTTGTACCAGAATTTTTTTCTTCATATTCTTTATAGCTCTGAAGCTTGATATCCACTTATCTGTGCCTGATATGAGTCATACCCGTTCACAAGGACCATTTTGATGAGGTTTTATTTCTTATCTCTATCTTGCTACAAAACAAGGCATGGGTAGCAACTGTATGAAAGGCATTTCTTTTTATAGTAACTCAAGTTAGTTCTTTTAATGTTGGCAAAAATCTGTATTTGCCAAGGAGGCAGAGATTTTGAGATTCAAATGTTATGTAGGGTAACTGCAACCCTGTTTTTTATGTTCACATAATTCACTATTACCAACAGCATGTCATAGACCAAATTCTGGGCTCATTGGTTTATGCCACCCCTGTATTTGTCGCTATCAAATACTCAATTGTTTATCATTTTGCTACAGAGCACAATCTGTGAGTGAGACGAGGTTTTAGTATAAAAAGTAATTGTTGGTAACTATAGCAACCAATAACACACTATTAATGTCAATTTAACATAGATGCACTGAGTACAGTACATACTCACCATGTTACATGCTAGCAATTAAAGGGACATTAAACACTAAATACTAGCATGATGCATTTAAAGAAAATTTTAATCTGAGAACATGATGTATTTTTAAAGTTTAATAGTTGTTTAAATATTGACAACATAAGTGTAAAGTTTTAGTGTATAAAAAAAAGGGATTTGTAACTTAAATGACCTTCTCAATTAGGGACAATTATAAATGGGTCACTAGAGTGTGGAGCCAATGGCTGTGTGGAATATAACAGGGTTCTTTAACTCCATTTCTAACAGGAACTGAAAAGCTCACAATTTCAAAGTGGACTTACAGGAGAAGAGGACAAAATAAATGAAGTATATTGCAGAGTATATATATATATATGATTTATTTTATATTGCCACCTTAGTGTTAATGTCCCTTTAACATACTACAGGTTCTTTGGAACGGGGAATTATTGGTTGTTTTGAGAGCAGGAACACACTGTAATTTCTTTAGCTATAAAAAGTAATGAAATGTAACAGTCGTCACATTTTGCACTGCGGTAATTGCGTGCTCCTGTTACATACGCGCTGCCCGCTCAGAGCCTGCAACAGATGGTGCCCTACTGCATCTGAACTGAACCAGAAATATACTTATAAAGAATCCTCCCAAACACATCTTGTCAGTGTAGCAGGCAGAGCGTGGTGTGTGCTGCATTTTGCTGCCAGACCTTGTTTAAATACACCGGCTGCTTGAGATTTGTTCATTTTGCCAGTTTCTGTACCGATTCCCTAAAAAAAAAACCTTAGACTCCTGTTGTACATCTAGTAGCTTTTATAGAGCCTAAATTGTCTGAAATAACAAAAATAATGTTATTTGAATCCTGTCACTAGTTCAAACAAACTATATATGGTTATGTTGTGATTTGTCCATTCCTATCGATGCACATATACTAGCTGTCCTATCAGCAAATTCCTTTTAGTTGTGGCCAAACATGAATTTCTTACTATTTTTAATTCTCTTCTAATTAGACGTAAATGTTAAAATTAAACTTGTATGGTTTTGTAAGAGAATTCAGTTTTTAATGTTCTATCTAATTTACTTCGTTATTGTTTCCTTTGGGCAAAAGCATACCTAGTTAAGACTCGAGCAGCAATGCACTACTGTGAGCTAGCTGCTGATTGGAGGCTATACACATATTCCTCTTGTAATTGGCTCACCAAATGGTGTGGTTTTAAATTGAAAAGCTCAGTGGCTGATAGACGTTCCCTGCTAATTATAAGTTGCACTTGCATTTTTAACAGGAACTGAAATGCTCCCAATTTCAAAATAGAATTACAGGAAAAGGGGACAAAGTAAATAACGAAAATATATTCAAGAGATTTATTTTAACACATGTTTAATGTCCCTTTAAATTAAAGGGTTAAAAACAAAATACATAGATATGTTGTGTGTATTCCAAATGTTAGCTCAAATATACAGATCTGCTTATTAGCCTTAGGGCCAATCGCAATCCTTCAGAAAAGCTTTTTAAATGATTTAACAATTTCACTATAGACTTTAAAGACAGTCTACCCCCTTTATTGAAATTTCACAATTTACAGTTTTAGAATTTTCTTTTTGTTTTTCCTTCAACTTTTCATTATTAACAGTATGTGCAACAAGATAGATAATCCTTTTATTATCCATTCCACGGTTTTGCATAACCAACACTGTTAAAATAATGCACTACCTTGTATCTAAGCCTCTGCTGACAGCCTCCTTGTTTCAGTTCTTGTGACACTTGTATTTTATATAATCAGTGCTGACGCCTATGTAACTCCACGTGAGGGAGCACAACGTTTTTATCTATATGGCACACATGAACTAGCGCTGTCTAGCTGTTAAAAAAAAACCCAAAAAAAAACTGTCAAAATCCACTGAGATTAGAGGTGGCCTTCAAGGGCTTAGTCATTAGCCTATGAGCCTACCTAGGTTTAGTTTTCAACATAGAATACCAAGAGAACAAAGAAAAATTGATGATAAAAGAACATTGGAAAGTTGTTTAAAACTGTATGTCCTATGTGAATCATGAAAGTTTAGTTTTGACTAGACTGTCCTCCTTTTTTTTTTTTTTTTTTTTTTATGGCGACTTTTGTAGAAAAATCATTAGAGAAAGCGTTCTAAAGGCTTGTGTGATCAATCTGTTAGTTTAATTGAAGAACTGAGTGTAAATTTTGGTCTATAAAGCGAGTGCCACCATGTTGAAACCTAGGTTTTCCTCATCTCCTCTGCCAGTTTTTAGACTTGTATACATTTAGTTATTTCAGTGAGAAAACAATGGCTTGCAGGAGTTGGAAGGCCATAGAATTAAATTACAGGATAAGGTGACAAAATGTATTTGATATTTTATATTCTGCATGAAATTATAGCCTCGCATTTTAAACCTCTGTTTTTCCTGTCTGGAGAGTGGGAGTGCAGTTGATATGTTAATGAAATGGTGGATATGTGCTGTGGTTTAAGTCAGTGGTCTCTGGGGCCATATACAATTTTTTTTTTTTTTTTTTTTTTTTTTTTTTTAATTTTAAAAGACCTTTATTGGAAATTGGCATTAATACAATATAACGTGCAGTCTAAGAACAATTATATAGTTACCAACAACCCTTCCAACTGTAATTGTCCACTTAGGGTTCATAGTAACGTACTGTTGTATTGTTACTGAGTTCATACAGGAATGAGTATAATGTCAATTAGTCAGTGGAGTAGGGCGTATCAAGAGAGGAGACCAATGGCCTCCCTCCTCTTCAGCTGACAAGTTCCTAACAAATATTGCCAGTAGTGTAACTTAAGATAAATGAATCAATACATTTCCAATTCTAGTATACGTAACATTATAAACATTTTGAACAAACAACTTATACCATACTTTCCTTTAACATTTCCTGCCTATTTAGCGTGAGCTCTTCATATCACAATGGGGGGAGGGGAAGGTCTGGTCGGAAGGCACTCTTCCCTAATACAAAATAGTTTTATCTAGCCCTCCCTTTTTAAATGATTAATTTGACCCCATTTTTAGGATACTGAGAAGTGTAACAAGTTGTTCTATATAGGCACTCACTAGATAAATATAAAGACAAGCAGGCATTGTCCAGTGTAGACTCCCATTATGCACTGCTTGTTAAATGTTAGAGCTGCGCATCTTCACCTGTCTCACGATTCGATTACGATTATCATCGTAACTATTCGATTTTACGATGCATCACGATTACTGCACTATTTCTGCCCAATTTTTACATTCTTCAGAAAAAAAAATTCAAGCAGTCAAAATATTGAAATAAACTCTTTTTTTTATTTTATTAGCTCAATAAAGGACACTCTTCCTGTGGCAAAGTCGGAACACAGCAGACAAAAACAGTTTATAGAACAGTAAATACTAAATTGCAATTGTTGTATTGGTTTGGAAACAATATTATGGCATCAAACTGTAGTTACAGAGTACGTAGTGTAAAAAGTGCAGTGCTCACAGTGTACTTCAATAAAAGAAAATATTTAAATGTATATTTTATATATAGTAAGTACACTATACACTTGTAAAGAAACATGAAAAACAAATGTCTAACCTATCTATGTTGGTTTTAATTTAATGTCTTTACTTAGTAGTAATAATAATATAATAATAGACATTAAATTAAAACCAAAATAGATAGGTTAAGCTTAAGTTACCACCATAATACCTTATTTGTGTGAAAATTGTCCTCCTCAGAAAACAAAACATAAATCCCTTATATAAGGTACAAAATTACAGGTGCAGTCCACTGTGCCTTCATGACTGTCAATTTGTGGCAAACAAACATCACATGAAGAATCTGGAACACAACACACAGCACAGAGTGTACACACATGTGATTGTGACATATACAATTAGTTTACACAGTTACAGACTTACAGTAGTACTAGAGACATTTAAAACAAGTAGCATTGAACTGAACTACTATAACTACAGTTTCTTCTTGATGATTATATTATCTTTATGGGATCACAAATATAATTAGTTAGTTATTAGTTACTGTTAAAGCAGTACTACACACAACTGAACAGTGACTGAGTCTGTCACTGAACAGTACACAGCAGTCACACACAAACAAACAATACATAAAAAAGCACACAGACATCAAGGAGTAAATCATGGTGAAGAAAGGGTGGCACGCCACTCACCTGAGGTGTGTGTGCTTTATTTTTGTATTGTGCTGTTGTGTGTGTGTGTGTGTGTGTGCTGTACTGTCTGTAGTGTACAGTATATTTGTGATCCAATAAAGATTTACTCAAGGCTTTTCCTTCCCCTTATATAGTGGTTTGGCTTCAGTCTCACTCTCTGCACACTCATAGACAGACAGTCACACTCACTAGACACTCAGACACAGTGGGACACACCCAAACAAAAACATTCAAAGGCACCACAGACAGTCAGCCACAGTCACACTCACACTCATAGACACTGGGACAGACACACAATCACATACAAACAAAAACATTCAAAGGCAGTTAAGACACTCATCTCACACACACTCATAGATAGATACATACAAACTTTTCAAACTGGCACTCACTCAGTCACACTCACACACTCATAAAGACAGTTAGACAGTACACACACATTGTTATTGTTAACTGGTTGGTTATATTAGGTTAACCCCTACAGATCTGAGTGGGATGGCATTTGGGATTGGGATCATAAACAAAAACATATATCTTTCTTAAAGGGTCTATTTAAAATAGACAATTTTTAGTGTGAATAATATTAATAATCCCTTATGCACTATGCACTCACTGCATTGCAAACAATACAGGGGTGTGCTGTAAACAATAGCACAACATCTACAAAACAGAGCACTTCCTGATTGGCAAACATCACAGTAACACTAGAAGTAGTAATAGACATTATACAACAAGTAGCATTGAACTACTAGATTTACTAACTTTGATTATCTTTATGGGATCACAAATATATTGTTACACAACACACACACAGTCACAGTCACACACAGTCAAACAATACCAAAAAAACCACACGTGAATCATGGTGAAGGGTGACACTGACACGCACACATGAGGTGTGTGCAGTTGTGTATTGTTTGTGTGTGTGACTGTGACAGTGAGTGACGTGGTGTGTCGTGTAGTGTACTAGTATATTTTGTGATCCAACAAAGATTTACTCAAGGTTTTAAGCTTCATTTTTCATAAAGTTTTATAACGGTAACAAATATAAAATAACTTAACAGTAGTCTGCACTGGGCAGTGGGGCACACAGCACATTCTTCTGGATGTGCCAAAACACATTAAATATTAATATTATAAACCTGAATCACTACTCAGAATTATGGAATATGTAGGTTTTTCTGTAAGAACACTAGTTGATCCACATGCTCTGGTTTGAGGGTGCTTCTTTTTGCCGTTACCACATCTCCTGCAGTGGAGAAAACCCGCTCTGCAGACACGCTTGTACCTGGGATACACAAGTATCGCTTTGACAAATGAGAGAGGAGGGGAAATATGACCTCATGTACATGCCACCATTTCAAAGGGTCTTCAGTGAGAGGCCGAGATGGGGCTTTACAATATTTCTCTATTTCCTCTTCAGCCTTGGCATAGGGGGTCTTGGGTTCTATTGTACCTTCAGTGTCAGTGAAAGACTGTCCCAGCAAAGTCATGAGCAGCGATGTGGACTTTCTTTTGGGAGGAGAAGGGTTATCCTCATCGATGGGTGATTCTTCTTCCAGAGTTTCTTTTCCCTCAGGCAGTGGCACTTCATCCACGTTTGTCCTCCTAGATGTAACTGTACTAGTACACTCAATCTGTGTTTGAACAAAAGAATAGAAAAAATAGCATTCATTATTACCTCGAGCAGCCAGCTAATGCTATGTGTGTGCTCAGAGAGACAGTAATGCATAAATAAATGCATGCAACAGCTCACATCTATTAGGAAGGACTCGGGAGTGGACGGAGGAGGAGAAAAGTTGACTGACTGGCGTTTTTGAACTGACTTGTATAATAAACCTTGTACTCATTAAACTAGCTACTAATCAAGCTACTGCTAGCTAGCTAAGCCTATTTTGTTATGGATGGTATGTTTTATGTTTGTTTTCAATTTATACATTTTTCAAGAAACATGATGCAATTAAAATTATCTCCAAGGATGCAACCTCCTCAGTCACTCCTCTGTATATCTCCAATCTCTCCTCCTCTGAGAATAAAAGGCAGTTCCTTAAAACGAGGATCCAGGGCAGAGGCTGTATAAAGTATCTTCTTCTCTGCCTCACTACTGTACCTCTTCAGGAGATCTGTTTTGATGGCTTTCTTGATCTCATGGATCATGGGTGTGTCTCCCATGGTGTCTGTCATGTTCTGGAGCAGTTGTGCATTTAGAGGGGCAATGAGAGAAACAGTTGGATTGCGCTCTTCTGACATCAGTGTGGTTGCATCTTTCATTGGCTTTAATGCACTCACAGCATCCTCTGCATTTGACACATTTGTTTTGTTGAGAGTGCAGAGATCTGACTCACTTTTTCTGACTTCTGGAGACAACAATGTGGCACAGATTGCAGGTTGCTGTTCTAGGAACCTCTCGACCATGTCATATGAGCTGTTCCACCTTGTTGTCACATCAGTTATCAGCTTATGATTCTTCAGGCCAAGACATTTCTATTTCTTCTGTTATGTGTGATCAGTCCACGGGTCATCATTACTTCTGGGATATAACTCCTCCCCAACAGGAAATGCAAGAGGATTCACCCAGCAGAGCTGCATATAGCTCCTCCCCTCTACGTCAGTCCCAGTCATTCTCTTGCACCCAACGACTAGATAGGATGTGTGAGAGGACTATGGTGATTATACTTAGTTTTTATGACTTCAATCAAAAGTTTGTTATTTTAAAATAGCACCGGAGCGTGTTATTACTTCTCTGGCAGAGTTTGAGGAAGAATCTGTCAGAGTTTTTTACTATGATTTTAACCGGAGTAGTTAAGATCATATTGCTGTTCTCGGCCATCTGAGGGAGGTAAAGGCTTCAGATCAGGGGACAGCGGGCAGAGGAATCTGCATTGAGGTATGTAGCAGTTTTTATTTTCTGAATGGAATTGATGAGAAAATCCTGCCATACCGTTAAAATGACATGTATGTATACACTTCAGTATTCTGGGGATGGTATTTCACCGGAACTACTCTGTTAAAGGTCACTAATCCTTTTTAATAACTATTTATCATGTTAAACGTTTTTGCTGGAATGTAGAATCGTTTACATTGCTGAGGTACTGTGTGAATAAATATTTGGGCATTATTTTCCACTTGGCAGTTTTTTTTTTTTTTTTTGCTTTATTTGTGACAGTTTCGTTTCTCTTCACTGCTGTGTGGGAGAGGGAGGGGCCGTTTTGGCGCTCTTTGCTACGCATCAAAAAATACCAGTCAGTTACTTTTATTTTTCCTGCATGATCCGGTTCATCTCTGATAGATCTCAGGGGTCTTCAAACTTCTTTGAAGGGAGGTAAATTCTCTCAGCAGAGCTGTGAGAATTCTTATAGTGACTGTGAATAAAAACGTTGCTTTGTATTTTTTATGTCAAATTTAATTATTGTTATTTTACTAATGGGAACAAACCTTTGCTAAAAGTTTTGTTGTTTTAAAGTTTGATGCTATAACTGTTTTTCAGTTCACTATTTCAACTGTCATTTAATCGTTAGTACCTCTTTGAGGCACAGTACGTTTTTTGCTAAAAAAGATTATAACCAAGTTGTAAGTTTTTTGCTAGTGTGTTAAACATGTCTGACTCAGAGGAAGATATCTGTGTCATTTGTTCCAATGCCAAGGTGGAGCCCAATAGAAATTTATGTACTAACTGTATTGATGCTACTTTAAATAAAAGTCAATCTGTACAATGTGAACAAATTTCACCAAACAGCGAGGGGAGAGTTATGCCGACTAACTCGCCTCACGCGGCAGTACCTGCATCTCCCGCCCGGGAGGTGCGTGATATTTTGGCGCCTAGTACATCTGGGCGGCCATTACAGATAACATTACAAGATATGGCTACTGTTATGACTGAAGTTTTGTCTAAATTACCAGAACTAAGAGGCAAGCGTGATCACTCTGGGGTGAGAACAGAGTGCGCTGACAATGCTAGGGCCATGTCTGATACTGCGTCACAGCTCGCAGAGCATGAGGACGGAGAGCTTCATTCTGTGGGTGACGGTTCTGATCCAAACAGATTGGACTCAGATATTTCAAATTTTAAATTTAAATTGGAGAACCTCCGTGTATTACTAGGGGAGGTCTTAGCAGCTCTCAACGATTGTAACACCGTTGCAATACCAGAGAAACTGTGTAGGTTGGATAAATACTTTGCGGTACCGGCGAGTACTGACGTTTTTCCTATACCTAAGAGACTAACTGAAATTGTTACTAAGGAGTGGGATAGACCCGGTGTGCCGTTCTCACCCCCTCCAATATTTAGAAAGATGTTTCCAATAGACGCCACCACTCGGGACTTATGGCAGACGGTCCCCAAGGTGGAGGGAGCAGTTTCTACTTTAGCTAAGCGTACCACTATCCCGGTGGAGGATAGCTGTGCTTTCTCAGATCCAATGGATAAAAAATTAGAGGGTTACCTTAAGAAAATGTTTGTTCAACAAGGTTTTATATTACAACCCCTTGCATGTATCGCGCCGATTACGGCTGCGGCAGCATTTTGGATTGAGTCGCTTGAAGAGAACATTAGTTCATCTACGCTAGACGACATTACGGACAGGCTTAGAGTCCTTAAACTAGCTAATTCCTTCATTTCGGAGGCCGTAGTACATTTAACCAAACTTACGGCTAAGAACTCAGGATTCGCCATACAGGCACGTAGGGCGCTGTGGCTAAAATCCTGGTCAGCTGATGTTACTTCTAAGTCCAAATTACTTAATATACCTTTCAAGGGGCAGTCTTTATTTGGGCCCGGTTTGAAAGAGATTATCGCTGACATTACAGGAGGTAAGGGCCACGCCCTACCTCAAGACAAAGCCAAAGCTAAGGCTAGACAGTCTAATTTTCGTCCCTTTCGGAACTTTAAAACAGGAGCAGCATCAACCTCCACTGCACCAAAACAGGAAGGAGCTGTTGCTCGTTACAGGCAAGGCTGGAAGCCTAACCAGTCCTGGAACAAGAGCAAGCAGGCCAGGAAACCTGCTGCTGCCCCAAAGACAGCATGAACCGAGAGCCCCCGATCCGGGACCGGATCTAGTGGGGGGCAGACTCTCTCTCTTCGCCCAGGCCTGGGCAAGAGATGTTCAGGATCCCTGGGCTCTAGAGATCATATCACAGGGATACCTTCTAGACTTCAAATTATCTCCCCCAAGAGGGAGATTTCATCTGTCAAGGTTGTCAACAAACCAGATAAAGAAAGAAGCGTTTCTACGCTGCGTACAAGATCTGTTATTAATGGGAGTGATCCATCCGGTTCCGCGGTCGGAACAAGGACAAGGGTTCTACTCAAACCTGTTTGTGGTTCCCAAAAAAGAGGGAACTTTCAGGCCAATCTTAGATTTAAAGACTCTAAACAAATTCCTAAGAGTTCCATCGTTCAAAATGGAAACTATTCGGACAATCTTACCCATGATCCAAGAGGGTCAGTACATGACCACAGTGGATTTAAAGGATGCTTACCTTCACATACCGATCCACAAAGATCATCACCGGTATCTAAGGTTTGCCTTCTTAGACAGGCACTACCAGTTTGTAGCTCTTCCATTCGGATTGGCTACGGCTCCAAGAATCTTCACAAAGGTTCTGGGTGCCCTTCTAGCGGTACTAAGACCGCGAGGGATTTCGGTAGCTCCGTACCTAGACGACATTCTAATTCAAGCTTCAAGCTTTCAAACTGCCAAGTCTCATACAGAGTTAGTTCTGGCATTTCTAAGGTCGCATGGATGGAAAGTGAACGAAAAGAAGAGTTCTCTCTTTCCTCTCACAAGAGTTCCATTCTTGGGGACTCTTATAGATTCTGTAGAAATGAAGATTTACCTGACAGAAGACAGGTTAACAAAGCTTCAAAATGCATGCCGCGTCCTTCATTCCATTCAACACCCGTCAGTAGCTCAATGCATGGAGGTGATCGGCTTAATGGTAGCGGCAATGGACATAGTACCTTTTGCACGCCTACACCTCAGACCGCTGCAATTATGCATGCTAAGTCAGTGGAATGGGGATTACTCAGATTTGTCCCCTACTCTGAATCTGAATCAAGAGACCAGAAATTCTCTTCTATGGTGGCTTTATCGGCCACACCTGTCCAGGGGGATGCCATTCAGCAGGCCAGACTGGACAATTGTAACAACAGACGCCAGCCTACTAGGTTGGGGCGCTGTCTGGAATTCTCTGAAGGCTCAGGGACTATGGAATCAGGAGGAGAGTCTCCTTCCAATAAACATTCTGGAATTGAGAGCAGTTCTCAATGCCCTTCTGGCTTGGCCCCAGTTAACAACTCGGGGGTTCATCAGGTTTCAGTCGGACAACATCACGACTGTAGCTTACATCAACCATCAGGGAGGGACAAGAAGCTCCCTAGCAATGATGGAAGTATCAAAGATAATTCGCTGGGCAGAGTCTCACTCTTGCCACCTGTCAGCAATCCACATCCCGGGAGTGGAGAACTGGGAGGCGGATTTCTTGAGTCGCCAGACTTTTCATCCGGGGGAGTGGGAACTTCATCCGGAGGTCTTTGCCCAAATACTTCGACGTTGGGGCAAACCAGAGATAGATCTCATGGCGTCTCGCCAGAACGCCAAACTTCCTCGCTACGGGTCCAGATCCAGGGATCCGGGAGCAGTTCTGATAGATGCTTTGACAGCACCTTGGAACTTCAGGATGGCTTATGTGTTTCCACCCTTCCCGCTGCTTCCTCGATTGATTGCCAAAATCAAACAGGAGAGAGCATCAGTAATTCTAATAGCACCTGCATGGCCACGCAGGACTTGGTATGCAGATCTAGTGGACATGTCATCCTGTCCGCCTTGGTCTCTACCTCTAAGACAGGACCTTCTGATACAGGGTCCATTCAAACATCAAAATCTAACTTCTCTGAAGCTGACTGCTTGGAAATTGAACGCTTGATTTTATCAAAACGTGGTTTTTCTGAATCGGTTATTGATACCCTAATTCAGGCTAGGAAGCCTGTTACCAGAAGGATTTACCATAAAATATGGCGGAAATACCTATACTGGTGCGAATCCAAAGGTTACTCCTGGAGTAAGGTTAGGATTGCTAGGATACTGTCTTTTCTACAAGAAGGTTTAGAAAAGGGTTTATCAGCTAGTTCATTAAAGGGACAGATTTCAGCTCTGTCCATCTTGTTACACAGACGTCTGTCAGAAAATCCAGACGTCCAGTCCTTTGTCAGGCTTTAGCTAGGATCAAGCCTGTGTTTAAAGCTGTTGCTCCACCATGGAGTTTAAACTTAGTTCTTAACGTTTTACAGGGTGTTCCGTTTGAACCCCTTCATTCCATTGATATAAAAATGTTATCTTGGAAAGTTCTGTTTTTAATGGCTATTTCCTCGGCTCGAAGAGTCTCTGAGTTATCAGCCTTACATTGTGATTCCCCTTATCTGATTTTTCACTCAGACAAGGTAGTTCTGCGTACTAAACCTGGGTTCTTAACTAAGGTAGTCACTAACAGGAACATCAATCAAGAGATTGTTGTCCCATCCTTGTGTCCAAATCCTTCTTCAAAGAAGGAACGTCTTTTACACAATCTGGATGTAGTTCGTGCCCTCAAGTTCTACTTGCAGGCAACTAAAGATTTTCGCCAAACTTCTTCCTTGTTTGTCGTTTACTCTGGACAGAGGAGAGGTCAAAAAGCTTCTGCTACCTCTCTCTCTTTTTGGCTTCGTAGCATAATACGTTTAGCCTATGAGACTGCTGGACAGCAGCCTCCTGAAAGAATTACAGCTCACTCCACTAGAGCTGTGGCTTCCACTTGGGCCTTTAAGAATGAGGCCTCTGTTGAACAGATTTGCAAGGCTGCAACTTGGTCTTCACTTCATACTTTTTCCAAATTTTACAAATTTGACACTTTTGCTTCTTCGGAGGCTATTTTTGGGAGAAAGGTTCTTCAGGCAGTGGTTCCTTCTGTATAATGAGCCTGCCTTTCCCTCCCGTCATCCGTGTACTTTTGCTTTGGTATTGGTATCCCAGAAGTAATGATGACCCGTGGACTGATCACACATAACAGAAGAAAACATAATTTATGCTTACCTGATAAATTCCTTTCTTCTGTTGTGTGATCAGTCCACGGCCCGCCCTGTTTTAAGGCAGGTAAATATCTTTTAAATTATACTCCAGTCACCA
The DNA here is from genome assembly GCF_027579735.1 of Bombina bombina. Taxonomy (NCBI): domain Eukaryota; kingdom Metazoa; phylum Chordata; class Amphibia; order Anura; family Bombinatoridae; genus Bombina; species Bombina bombina. Next base: position 182,249,435 of record NC_069508.1, on the reverse strand, counting down.
CTTCACCCTTGGTTACTCCTTTCTCGTTGATTCTTGGTCGAATGACTGGGACTGACGTAGAGGGGAGGAGCTATATGCAGCTCTGCTGGGTGAATCCTCTTGCATTTCCTGTTGGGGAGGAGTTATATCCCAGAAGTAATGATGACCCGTGGACTGATCACACAACAGAAGAAAGGAATTTATCAGGTAAGCATAAATTATGTTTTTTCTTTCAGAGAGTGGTTTGCTGTAGTGCTGAGGTGAAAAAATGTTGATATTCGTCGCACTCTGCCTAAAAGCCTGGAGAGCGTGGCCACTTTCAGCGCCCGCTGGGATGCGAGATTGTGTATGGGCGAAGCATTTTACATGAGGGAATTTTCCAACTTGAGCAGCAACAATCATGTTCGACGCATTGTCGGTCACAAGCACTACAGATTTATCGGACAGCTGCCATTCTTCCACGACACGAGACAGTAGCTCCGCCAGATGAGAACCCGTGTGAGACTCATAAACTGCTCTTGTTTGCAGCACATGCGACAAGATCTTCCAGTCCTTGCTAACGTAATGTGCAGTTACTGTTACATAAGACTCCGTCGTGACTGAAGTCCATGAATCACACGTTATTGCGACTCGACTGGCTTGGCTCATTGATGCAATTACCTGAGCTTTTGTTTCGTGGTAGAGTGCAGGTATAACATTTTCTGTTAAGTGATTGCGTGACGGGATCTTATAACGTGGCTCTAGCGTCTTCAACAGGTTGCGAAACCCAAGGTTTTCCACAACCGAGTAAGGCTGTAGGTCCTTCGCTATGAAAGTTGCCACAGCTTTGGTTATTCTCTTCCCTTTTTCAGAGTTGGGCGGCAAAGTTGACAGCATTGCATCAATTCTTGGCTGATGAGCTTCAGCTAGTCTTGTTATTTCCTTGGCAGTGGCACTGGCGGCATCGGCAGGGGTTAGCATCTCAGAGTGAAAACGTCTAACGTGATTTCTCAAGTTAGTAGTATTCCCTAGGTATTTAATTTTTGTGTGACTGGCTTTACAAACGGTGTGTGTCTTGTCCAATTCGTGCTTTCCAGTATGTTCATAAAATCCAAAATGTGCCCAGATGCTTACTTTTAAAATGCTAGGTGCATTTTTTTTTATCTATCTTTTTTGTCTCCCTCTGTCATTTTAGCATGACATGTACATATGTGACGGATGATGTTGTTGTCAACGTCGAACTCTGTCAGTGTTAAAAAAAAGAAATAAAAAACACTAAGTTCCAGTTGTCAAAATGTCAAGCCGCAAATGTAAAATCAACAAGTACTAGTAACTTTAACTACTTGCCAATGCCATACATTTTGCGAACATAAATTTTAAAACAAATTGCATTGCAGGGGACATCACTCACTGACACTGTAAGTTACTGTAATATATTACACACTTAAAGGTGCAATGAAACCCAAACATTTACTTTCATGATTCAGATAGAGAATACAATTTTAAAAAAACATCATAACTAACTTCTATTATTTAATTTGCTTCATACTTCTCAGATATCGTTTGTTGATGACATATTAGCAATGCATTGCACACACATTACTTACTATATAATACTTAGTGCACGACACAAGGAGGAGGCTATGCATTTCAACAAAGGATAAGCAAATTATATAATGGGGAAAGTTGTTTAAAATTGCATGCACTTTCTTGAATCACAAAATGGGTTTTATGGCCTTTAGTTTAGTATGTTTAAAAATGCAGATTTTAGCCTTGTTAAGTTTTGTTAACTTAAAAGATGCCAATCCGAAGAACCCAATCCCTGTTTTTATTTTATAAGAGAGCACTCAGTCAGCACATGCATTTGCAATTGCATATTAAATTGCATATATAAAATTTATTATATTAAAAAAAAAAATAATACTATTATATATAAAAAGTGTATATTAAAATATTTGAACTTCAGACCAGGCCATCCATCCATGTGAAAAACATGTAGATGTAGGTAGATAGATACAGATTAGACTAATAGAGACATTAGACAATAATAGTATACTATATTTATAATACATTTTATATATGCAATATTATTCAATAATGCAGCAATTAATTATGCAGCAGCCTGAGCCTCAGTCAGCTCAGCAGTAGTAGTAGTACATACTACGTTAAGTAAATAAGGCAAGTATTTAATTGTACCCCTTATTGTGTAATAAATGTGTACCCCTTATTGATTTGCTCTTTCAGTAAGTTAATAATTAGTTTACCTATGGCAAGTAGGCACTAGGCAAGGCATTGAGGCAATAGGCATGGCAATGGCAATTATGGCATGGCATTGGCAAAATGTACGACGTTTTGGTAACTAAGCAGTTAGTCTAATTCTCACCATAGGTCTCCTCCTCTGTCTCCCACAAAATAAAAATGAGCCCGCCGTGTATACTCGGAGTCGGAATCGTCATCACATTCACCATCATCAATCTCAGGCAACACACTCCTGCTTTGCTCCTACTGCATAACTTCGGCACTTCAAGAGACCGCCCATGGAGCGCCCATGTTGCTTTATTGGGTGACGTGACGTCAGTGACGTCAAAACGCTGTACCGCGCACTTTCTGTTACTTGTCCTGGAGGCTGGTCACGTGGGTAACGTTAATCGATTATCGCGTCTCAGCGCATCGATGCAGAATCGTTTCATGCCGCATCGCTATGCATCGTCAAAACGATTATTTTTGACAGGCCTATTAAATGTCACATTTTATTCAGTTCCAGAACGATCACTTAACACTCACAAGATAAATATACACTGACTGTTTGTCTGTTGTGGACTACAGCTCCTACCATGAACTACTATTTGGGTAACAGTCACTTTCAGAGCACTCACTCTGTTTAAGTGGTCCCCATGGGGGAAGAACACTTGGCCAGTGGCCCTTGAATATGAGTTTAATACCCCTGTTTTAACCTTAAGCTGCCGCCGACGTACCCTATACATTGGTCGTTCACTTAGCCCTTTATGTGACTAGAATATCACAGGGCTTACGTCGGCATGGCCGTGCTATATCTGCATGTCTCTGGAAGTACCCCTGTTTTAACCTTAAGCTGCTGCCTACGTACCCTATACATTGGTCGTTCACTTAGCCCTTTATGTGACTAGAATATCACAGGGCTTACGTCAGCATGGCCGTGCTATATCTGCATGTCTCTGGAAGGGAGATATGCAGCACTAGCACAGCTTTGTCACTGTATGCAAAGCTGCGTTGTTAATACCCTTACGGACACGCAACATACAGGGCACCACAGTCGTATGACCTTCCTTCCTGTACGAAAAGAATAGGTTGCTTGGTGCTTCTAGGGTCCCTCGGCTGCTAGTTGCCCACAACTGATGTAAAGTACAGTGGATATAAAAAGTCTACACACCCCTGTTAAAATGTCAGGTTTCTGTGATGTAAAAAAAATGAGACAAAGATAAATAATTTCAGAACTTTTTCCACCTTTAATGTGACCTACAAACTGTACAACTCAATTGAAAAACAAACTGAAATCTTTTAGGTGGAGGGAAGAAAACAAAAAAAAAAACTAAAATAATGTGGTTCCATAACTGGGGATGTAGCTGTGTTCAGAATTAAGCAATCCCATTCAAAATCATGTTAAATAGGAGTCGGCATACACTTGCCATCATCGTTCCTCTGATTAACCCCAAATAAAGTTCAGCAGCTCTAGTTGGTCTTTCCTGAAATTTTCTTTGTCGCATCCCACAGCAAAAGCCATGGTCCACAGAGAGCTTCCAAAGCATCAGATGGATCTCATTGTTAAAAGGTATCCGTCAGGAGAAGGGTACAAAAGAATTTCCAAGGCATTACATATACCATGGAACACAGTGAAGACAGTCATCAAATGGAGAAAATATGGCACAACAGTGACATTACCAAGAACTGGATGTCCCTCCAAAATTGATGAAAAGAAAACTGTTGTGGGAGGCTACCAAGAGGCCTACAGCAACATTAAAGGAGCTGCAGGAATATCTGGCAAGTACTGGCTGTGTGGTGCATGTGACAATCTCACGTATTCTTCATATGTCTGGGCTATGGGGTAGAGTGGCAAGAAGAAAGCCTTTTTGTTTTGAAGAAAAACATCCAAGCCAGGCTACATTTTTGCAAAAACACATCTGAAGTCTCCCAAAAGCATGTGGGAAAAGGTGTTATGGTCTGATGAAACCAAGGTTGAACTTTTTGGCCATAATTCCAAAAGATATGTTTGGCTCAAAAACACTGCACATCACCAAAAGAACACCATACCCACAGTGAAGCATGGTAGTGGCAGCATCATGCTTTGGGGCTGTTTTTTCTTCAGCTGAAATTGGGGCCTTTGGAGGTAGAGGGAATAATGGACCGTTCCAAATACCAGTCAATATTGGCACAAAACCTTCAGGCTTCTGCTAGAAAGCTGAACATGAAGAGGAACTTCATCTTTCAGCATAACGACCCAAAGCATACATCCAAATCAACAAAGGAATGGCTTCACCAAAAGAAGATTAAAGTTTTGGAATAGCCCAGACCTGAATCTGTGAAAATCTGTGTGGTGATCTGAAGAGGGCTGTGCACAGGAGATGCCCTCGCAATCTGACAGATTTGGAGTGTTTTTGCAAAGAGTGGGCAAATTTTGCCAAGTCAAGATGTGCCATGCTGATAGACACATACCCAAAAGGACTGAGTGCTGTAATAAAATCAAAAGGTGCTTCAACATAGTATTAGTTTAAGGGTGTGCACACTTGTACAACTAATTTATTTTTATTTTTTCTTCCCTCTACCTAAAAGATTTCAGTTGGTTTTTCAATTGAGTTGTACAGTTTATAGGTCACATTAAATGTTGAAAAAGTTCTGAAAATATATATATTTTTTTTAATCACAGAAACCTGACATTTTAACAGGGGAGTGTAGACTTTTTATATCCACTGTATATGCCTTTGCATAACATCCAGCCCATCAGACCATTGTTTGCCACTGCTTATAAACACACAGACAGTATGTACAGGGAAAGCCCATACCTGTGCATTCCATAGAATCTTAAAGAGAAAGCTATCGAAGTAGATTTTTCCTCAAAGCATTTTATTTTAAAAATTCCTTTTTTAAATAGAAAAAAATTTCTGATTTAAATAAAAAAAAAATTGTATCCGTAACTTTAGATGCTATGAAAGTCAATTTTATTTGTTAAAGTGATGGTAAACTCTCCCCTTTATAAAATCAGATCCAGAATGTTAGTGATATTTAAATCATCAGATGTAATAGATGCGCTTAATTTTATTATTTTTATTATATTTATTATTTTTATTATTCCAGTGGGACTCAAATAGCTTTTCAGCGCTCGCTCTCAGAATTAACCAAATCGGCAGCTGAATAGTAATAGTTACCCAATTTAATGGTACTCATTTTATCGACCTCGGAAGGATGAAGGGCTGAGTCGGCATGATATAAATTTCTAATACCCCGTGTTCCGATGCCCAATTCAAAAGTAAATTTCTTCTAAAAGATACGAGTCCACGGATTCATCCTTGTGGGATATTATCCTCCTGCTAACAGGAAGTGGCAAAGAGCACCACAGCAGAGATGTCTATATAGCTCCTCCCTTGACTCCACCCCCCAGTCATTCTTTTTGCCTATGCTAGTAATAGGAAGGGTAAAGTGATAGTGGTGATAAAATTATAGTTTTAATTTCTTCAAGAAGTTTTTTTTATTTTAAATGGTACCGGTGATATGGAAGATTTCCCCCTGAAATTGATAATCTTAGCAGCAGTTACTAAGATCAATTATGGTTCCCACAGATCTGAAGGTAATATGAGAAAACTCTTCAGTGTGGAGGACGGTCTCATGCAGCAAGCAGCATCTGAGGTATGTTTCAGCCCTTTTCTTCTGAGGAAACTTAGTATATCAGAATTGGCTGATTTGGTTCCTTATAGTGGGAACAGGGTAAGCAGTAGTCCTGTAAATGAAAAGGGTGTTGCTGTCCTACTGGGTGTTTTACTGACATTATTGCAGCAATTAGATACGCAGCATATAATATTGACACTGGGGTATTTTACAAAATTATGGCCTAAAATAAGTTTATTGATAAAGAGGACTTTATGTTGTGCTTATGTTTGGGGAACACATGGCTGTTTGTAACCACTTCCCATGCGGTAGAATAATCAAATAGTGCGACGTCTGTTATGGGCTGTGCCCATTTCTCTTGCAAGATGTAACGAGTCCACGGATTCATCCAAACTTGTGGGATATTCTCCTTCCCAACAGGAAGTGGCAAAGAGAGCACCCACAGCAGAGCAGTCTATATAGCTCCACCCCCCAGTCATTCTCTTTGCCTACTCTAAGTACTAGGAAGGGTAAAGTGAGTGTTGTGACAAAAATGTTAGTTTTTATTTTCTCAAGCAAAAGTTTATTTTAAATGGTACCGGTGTGTACTATTCACTCTCTGGCAGAAAAGGGATGAAGATTTCTGCAAGGAGGATGATGATCTTAGCACTTTGTAACCAAGATCCACTGCTGTTCCCACAGAGGCTGAGGAGTACAGGAAAAGTTCAGTTGGGGGAACGGTTTGCATGCTAAGCTGCATTGAGGTATGTTCAGTCAATTTTTTTTTTCTAGACAGACTGTGATAATTCTAGAAAAGGCTGGCAGTATCCCCATGAGGGAAGGGTAAACTGTATTCAGACACTTAGTATGGAATCCCAGCTTGCATAAAGGGCTCAGTTGTTACTGGTGACACTTATAGGAAAAACGCTTTTTCTTTCATGTAATTAGCAAGAGTCCATGAGCTAGTGACGTATGGGATATACATTCCTACCAGGAGGGGCAAAGTTTCCCAAACCTTAAAATGCCTATAAATACACCCCTCACTACACCCACAAATCAGTTTTACAAACTTTGCCTCCTATGGAGGTGGTGAAGTAAGTTTGTGCTAGATTCTACGTTGATATGCGCTCCGCGGCAGGTTGGAGCCCGGTTTTCCTCTAAGCGTGCAGTGAATGTCAGAGGGATGTGAGGAGAGTATTGCCTATTTGAATGCAATGATCTCCTTCTACGGGGTCTATTTCATAGGTTCTCTGTTATCGGTCGTAGAGATTCATCTCTTACCTCCCTTTTCAGATCGACGATATACTCTTATATATATATATATATATATATATATATATATATATATATATATATATATATATATATATATATATATATATATATATATATATATATATATTATATATACCATTACCTCTGCTGATTTACGTTTCAGTACTGGTTTGGCTTTCTACAACATGTAGATGAGTGTCCTGGGGTAAGTAAGTAAGCTTATTTTCTGTGACACTCTAAGCTATGGTTAGGCACTTTTTTATAAAGTTCTAAATATATGTATTCAAACATTTATTTGCCTTGATTCAGGATGTTCAACATTCCTTATTTTCAGACAGTCAGTTTCATATTTGGGATAATGCATTTGAATCAATCATTTTTTTCTTACCTTAAAAAATTTGACTTTTTCCCTGTGGGCTGTTAGGCTCGCGGGGGCTGAAAATGCTTCATTTTATTGCGTCATTCTTGGCGCGGACTTTTTTGGTGCAAATTTTTTTTTCTGTTTCCGGCGTCATACGTGTCGCCGGAAGTTGCGTCATTTTTTGACGTTTTTTTTTGCGTCAAGTGTCGGCGTTCCGGATGTGGCGTCATTTTTGGCGCCAAAAGCATTTAGGCGCCAAATAATGTGGGCGTCTTATTTGGCGCTAAAAAATATGGGCGTCTTTTTTTGTCTCCACATTATTTAAGTCTCATTATTTATTGCTTCTGGTTGGTGG